>NC_084972.1:10334355-10634355 GCF_963691925.1 Scomber scombrus
GTAGGCATCATCAATCTGTTGCTATGGTTACCAGGATAGGACAGCTGTTTGATTGTTAACGTCATTCTTGTTTGAGATGTTTTGGTGTATGATTTTGATGTATATTATTTTTGTAACTAGGGCATAATGATGAATATCCCCAGTAGTCTCCCTCGTGGCAGCCATTAAAAACTTGTGTATAAAATTGATAGACTTTTAAATGTTTTTGGGGGACGTTTGTACACTGATATGCATTGTGCTTTCTAAGCCTGAGAGCATGTTTGGTCCATGGCTGGAAGCATTTTACAATAACAATCTGAACAGCAGTGTTAATGCAAGACTGTTTTTAGCACTGTAAACAAACAAGATCAGTGATGAGCTACCAGCTTCATGAATTTAAACACTGAGTCAGCTAAATTCACACGAGAATGTGAAAAGAAGAGTGTCCTTCAAATTGTTTCAAGCTTTTCAAGAGTTTGGTGAAAGATGGTGAGCAAGATGGGGGGGAAAACACTTCATATATGTTTATCTTCTTCTACAGTGAAAATGAAAGCATGCTAGAAATCAGCAGTCTATGAAGCAAATGTTGAGTTTGTTTTTAGTAACACACTCAAGTTCAAGTTTGAAGCTACCGGGAAATCACGACGACCGTGATGTCCGGAAAAAAACAGCAGAGTGAGAGCTCTCTAAACTCAGCTGCTCCCAGCTGCTCTCTGCAGTGTAACCGGATCAGGACACAGCAGAGGGACGGACGGGAGGCTTGTTTGCCTACAAATGAGCCAATGAGACTGGCTTTACATTAGACTGACAGTCCGATTCGACGAGCCCGGAGACGCCAATCTGGTTTGACTACTGTCCGGCAGCCAATACCGATCCACGACCGACAGGAACGGAGGGAAAGTACAAAATACGAATTTGCCTTCCTGTAGGTCAATACGTTACCTGCCACCTGTAGGGCAGTGAAGGCTGTTAGAGATGGCCTTGTCTCAATGTCTGGAAGACTCACCTCTGAGGTTTGGCTCCAAACCCACCGGGAGAGACGACCTGAACCTACCGGAGGTGTACAACGAGACACACCGGCTGGCTTTGGAGGAGTTGCTGTCAGGAGGAGTCGACAGTTTTCTAGACTTCCTCAGGAAAGAGTCGATCCCCAACTTTCTGTCGGAGGATGAGGTTCAGCGGATCAGGAGCGCCGCCGTGGCCCCGCAGCGGTGCGCGTCCGTACTGGGAGATGAGACGGCTCTGGAGCAGTCGCAGGACTGCTCCTCCGTCACCTATTTCCCCGAGGTATCGGACGTGGAGCCGCCGATGCTGGAGATGGGCTGGCCCGCATTCACCGCTGGCTCATACCGGGGAGTCACACGGGCAGTGGCTTACTTCCAGCCCAGCTACGGGGCGTGCATCTACAGCTGCAAGGAGGCTGCGAGGCGCATGATTAAAAGTGCCAGAGAGGTATGCAAGAACATGTGGGAAACACTTGATGGTTCACCTAATATTTACTTTTAATTATTCTTTATAATGAAGCAACGCCCCTGACAAATGTTGACCTCATTGTTTTAATGACATACAGTAAAATGTCTATTTTCTAATGTCTCATTATTACATAGTGTGATATAGTTCATATGGTAATTTCTGGGCATTAAAACAATGACAGCATTGTGTTGTGTATTATCCTAGAACAGGATTATTCATTTTGGCTCTTTGTCAAACTCAGATGTTTTATCATATGGGCCTCAAGCACGAAATAAGATACAGGGTGTGTGTTTGTGTGTGTTTGTGTGTGTGTGTGTGTGTGTGTGTGTGTGTGTGTGTGTGTGTGTGTGTGCGCGTGTGTGTGCGTGCCTGTGCCTGTCCATTATTTAAAAATGTTGGAGGGAAAACTTGAATCTTCTTAGATACTTGCCACAATGTCCCCATGGAATTTCTTTGATCAGTTTTTATTTTAGAAGCTTTAGAAGGTTTTTGAGATCCTGATTTAAAAAATGAAAAACAAAATGACCAAAAGGATGAAACAAAGAAAAGCAGATCATGAATATTCATGCGGATCTTCCTGATGTGAGCTGTCAGTCCAGCCTCTGGATTTAAAAAGAAACATTCCAGCGTGAAAGGAGTCTGCGGCTTCAGCTGCACCTCAGGCCTGTGTAGGGCCTGCGTACCAGATGTGCCTCGACTTGCTATGCTCCCCTCAATGAAAGTTTGCAAGACCTTTTTCATTAGCGAGCTTTAGTTTTAAACACTCTTTAGCTTAGAGCTAAAAGGTGGTGGTATATTAGTGTGCTGGCAACCGATTGAAACCTAAAAAAAAAAATATTCTCAAGTTTTAACTGTGAGATGGTCTGTCCTTTTGTAATGTAAAACCGCTCACTGCACAGAGCCTTTATTGTGCGACTGACTGTAACGACAAACCATGCTGGTCAGCCTGGTTTCACTCTATTTTTGCACATTTTCTTAAGAAACAAGCATCCACGCATTATCATCCAAATAAGGTGGGGAACTGTGGACAAAGCTGCATGTGGATAACACCAGTTTGAAGCAATAAATCGGAGATATGTAAACATCCGTGTCTAATCCTCCACACACACACACACACACACAACCTTTACAACAGCATGTGAAATTCCATTCCTCCTCACATAAAAACAGAGATCTCAGTGCAAAACAAAGCTGGGGAAAATGGAGGCCCACCCTACAGTGCACCTCCTTGTCTCCTGTATAAAAGTAATTTGTTTGCTGACCAAGCATTACTGCAGATTGCCATGGTAACAGACCACAGTCAATAGAAAGCTCATCAGCACACGCATTACAGGTGGTGTGTCTGCGAGAGATTCGCAGCTCTGTTTGAATAAGGCCTTACATTTGATAATAATGAAAACACAATCATGAGCTACATCTGGGCGAGCACAGCTGCAGCCCTAAAAGGAAGGTTCTATTATATTACCTCTGTAATTTTCCACTGCAGGTGATTGCCATAGTTACAGACTCCCTGACAGACCTGGATATCTTTAAGGATCTTCAGGAGGCATGCTCCAAGCGCAATGTCCCGGTCTACATCCTGCTGGACCAATCAGGTGCCCTCGCGTTCCTCAAGATGTGCAAAAATGTCGGCGTTCGCTTGGATGACCTTCAGGTATGTGGTTGGTTCAGTAAAGCTGGGTGTGGCTCTGTGTGCACAACACCAGCATCAGACAGCATCAAATTAAAATATGTCTTCTAAGATTTGATGTGACTGGGTGGGTATGCACTTACCTCTCACTTCTTTGCTTCCCCCCTCCTTTTTTTTCTTCTTCTTTTTAATCCTGAAAGCAAATGAGAGTGAGAACCATAACTGGTACGACGTATTACATGAGATCAGGAGCGCGGATTACCGGGGAGGTTCATGAGAGGTTCATGTTGATTGATGGAACCAAAGTGGCTACAGGTTCCTACAGGTAAGATCCCTCTAAACATTTAACCTCAAGTCAAATGGGACATAATGTGCTTTAGTTTTGCATGCTGTTAAATCCTGTTCCTATGTGCAGGTTCAACTGGAGCGATGGCAAACTGAACAGCAGCAACCTGATCGAGCTTTCGGGTCAGATAACAGAGAAATTTGACGAGGAGTTCCGCATCCTCTACGCCCAGTCTCTACCTATAAACACTCAGAGGCCTCCAAGTGTTCGTAACAGTGGCATCTACGACCACCTCCTCATCAAAAACCTAGTCACCTCCTCCCCTCACCTGGCCAGCACGCCCAGCCGTAAGCCCCAAACCTTAGAGGTGCAGCCGCCGTGTGAACCGTCAACTGCAGAGGAGGCTCTTAAAGTCACAGCGGGGTCCAACTCGTCAACCATAGGTGAGGACTGGGAGGAGCAGGAGCGCGTACAGGAGGAGATCCTGGCTGGTAACGCCGCTCTGCGCTTCCCTGTAGACAAGGTTGCAGAAAAAGAAGTCATAACCCCCAGCACGGTGCGCTGCCACGTCTCCACTCAGACCAGTTGGTCAATGGCGGACAGGGACTCCCAAACTGACCACCAGTGCACACAGCAACCTAATCACATCACATCCGTCATCACCACCACCCAGAACCAGAACCAGGTCACCTCTCCCTCCTCTGCTCATCCCAAACAGACCTCTCCCGCCTCGGCAGCTCCAGACGACGCCCTGAAGGACTGCTTCAACAAGCTGACCAAAGAGCGCCAACACTACTACTCAAACATCCGCCACAAACTGGAGGACATGGTGACCTCCCTGTCCCAAAGGCGAGAGCTCACGGACATCACCAACATGACTCAGTGGTCCAGCATTTACAGCAGGCAGAAGATGCACCAAGACTGCGTGCCGGGACCGAACCCCAGCATGCTTGTAGAAAATGTGGGCACAGGCACGGGCACATGGCCAAGAGCCAGATGTGCGTACTAGTTTTGTTTCTGGCTTCAGGGATTTCAATGACAGAGGGTTTTAAGGGAGAAGCTGTTGCAAGGTTTCTTGTGGGTCTTCTGTTTCAAATAAATGCTTTTAACTCACGCAGTTGAATTTCAGCTTTATTCTATTTGTATTCTTTTCTGCAATGCCCGCTTTTGTCCTTTTATAGTTGCTGTGTTCTGTTGTTGAAACTGTTTTTGGTGTAATGGCAACGCATAATTTTTTAAGTGACATTATCATCTTGTAGTAATCAAACACTGTGCAATCTTTTTTTTTTTACTATGTCAAGTTGAATGAATATCATTTACTGAGGGCGGTTAAGACTGGATAATATCTACTGTAGTGTGAGTGAAAATCCATCAAAGTGTGTATGCGTTTAAGGAATGGCTGTTTTGGTTATTTAAATCAAAAAACTGACTGCTGTAACTACATCTGAACATCATTCCAAAGAGCTCTCACAGTGCCTTGGTATTAAATAAAGTCATATTTTGCTACATGAGTGCTTATTTTTTGTCCTTCTGCCTTTGTGTTCACTTTTAGCTCAATTGCAATCAAATTCTTGTGAAGAATAGCTTAAGAAATGTTTGCACAGAAGTTCCAGGAAGTGAAACACGCCAAAGTGACTACACAAAGAGAATGAGCACCTGCGCTTTGTGCGCTGAACTTCCTACATGCAATTAGTTAAGAGACAGCATCTGTGATACTGGCGCCTCTGCTGATTATGTAACCAATCACAGTTGCCGTCCACAGGGTGAATTTAGAGAAGGAGCTCCATCACAGATCACAAGCATAGATTAGGACGAATATTAAATGAAAGCTTCTTTACACACGCACAGATGGGACTTTACAACGACTGTCTTCATACTGTTGTTTTATTTTCATTTTCCAAACTGATTCTTGTCAATATCTTTCTTGAAAAAAAGTTACAGTCAAACTACTCTTTAAGCAAAGGTTTTTCTGAATCGCTTCATAATTTGAGTCATGGCTTCACATGGGCACCATGTGCTGCTGAGCCTGGCACGAACACTGTTTTAATCTTTATATCTTGCGCTTAAGGACAAAGGTCCTGCTGTGAATGATCAAAACACGTTTTGGCTCCAGTAGAGAAAATGGTGCTCAGAGTGTCCTGAGTTATAAATGTGTTACTCACTCTGAGCTTTATGTGACTTAATGTTTAACTATATGGAGGAGATGAGTTGTAACTATTCCATATCAAGATGTGCAGATGGCTTTATGAGAGGAAGTGACCTGTTGGATGTGTCTTTAGGACATTGATGAACAGCAGGGTATCAGAGTTTGATCCAAAGATTATGTGAACACATCAACAACAAAGAGTGGATGTGAAGTTCAGCATCTTACAATCTTACTGAATCTTGTTTTAATGAAATCATCCTGCTATTTACTGCACAATTTAATGTACTGTAGCCAGTGTACTGAAAAGTTATACATAGGGATGCATGAGAAACATCAACTATAATGTGTACTTCTGATACTATTCGATTTAATATAATTCATATGTTGAAGACAAAGGTTTATGTATAAATATATATATAAAGGCTTGTAGATTATATTTTATATAGGTTATATTTAAGTGTTCTTCTCAAAATCAAGGCAGATGACTTCTGTACTTGAGTACTACTTAGGTGTATTATTCTACTTTTTTACTCTACTACATTTATCTGACAATAATAGTTACTTTACAGATTGAGATTCTTTATTTTTAAAAATGATCTAAATTAGGAGTGAAAGTAACCATTTTTATTGTTCTTTAATCTGACATTTCCTAATGTATAATCGATTAATTGATTGGTCTACTCAATGTCTGAAAAAGGTAAAAAATCTTCATCTTCAAATGTCCTCTTGTGTCCACTCACTTTACAATGATATGAAAAATAGTGAAGAAGTCATTTCTCACAGTCGAGATGTTTCAACCACAGAGTGGTTGGCAATTCTGCTTGATTAAATGAAACCTATAGTATTAGTATAAATAAAATCATTTATATGTTGCTTTTCCATCAATCAACTAATCAATTCAGTTCTACTATAAATACAGTTAAACGTGCCTAACTGTACATAAAGTAGTTCAATTTAGTTCCACCTTGACCAGCTGCACCAGTGACAATAATCCAATGATATATAACAGCATAATGACAAAATGTACTTTTAATTTTGATACTTCAGGTACATTTAACTGATGCTTTTATTCAAGTAACATTTTTATACTCATAGTATTTTTACATAGTTGTATTACATTGTGTCTTCAACCACTGATATTCTTATTGATGGTCACAGAGATGGGTTACCCAATATAAATCAATTTAATGATAATGTTAATTGTAGTTTCACACATATTGACATTGACTGATATTGTGTCTTTAGGCTTGTTCTGGCTCTGGTGTCTATTTCAGCAGCAGAAATATACAAAACTGTTATATTTTAATGTATAACATAACACATATATAATATTATAAATACTATCCTCTTACTATGAAATACTGCAGTGAACTACAACTTTAGCAATGAATTTAAAAACAAGTTTCAGTGTGAGAAATGTTTTTCATTTACAACATGCCACTTTATCGCCACTAATACTTAATATAGCCTACACTTCAAACTATTACATGGCAATAAGGTAAGAACAGCGGGACCTCCGGCGGCTCTTCCTGTGGTGTGTGCATCTCCTACGAGGCAAACACATCAAAAGCCTCTGCATTCATTATGTAAAATGGCACAGCTGAAGGGGATTGATCTACAAGTAAATACAATGGTGGTAATATGTGAGAGAATGGTATTTGATTTTAATTGGCTGCTGCAAAGCAACCACTGGCTGTAATCAAGAAAGCAGTGGGGGATCCACAACACAACAGTCTACACCTATTAGGCTCGGTTCACTGGTGAACAGAAAACATCACATATCCCCACTTCACGCACACGGCAATTAAAAAAACATATCTATGATTTACTTTTTAATTGTTTGTTTTTCTTGATTTAAAAAAAGCCTCTTTTAACACGTTTACTGGAATATCACTTGTGATGACAGTCAGCAGCAACACTAGCAGGCCTCAGCCACCAGAGAGAGCCCTGCCCTTATTTAAAACCCGCCTCACTCCCCTCGTAGAGAAGTGCTGGAACTCTGGAAACACAAAAGATGTATTTCTAGTAAACAGCACCATGTTCATAATTTCATAACTCAAAGACTTTGCTGAGTTATTGCAATTTAATCCAAAACCAGATTCCCATCTCCATTAATTAAATATGAGTCAGCTATCGATACTTCCTGGCAGCCCCATTGTTCTTTCTTAAACTGCTACATTTTTAAGTTTGCGTGAACATAGCATGAAGAGACAAACAACCGCGGTCTGATGTCCTCTTCAGGTCACTTATGATCCCCAGAGAGCGCTAGTGGCAGAACCTCTCCTGCTGCATGCTGGGTAAAATCCTTGTGGATGTCAGCATGTCTGACAGTAGGTGTAACATTATATCCTACCAAATATGTGTTAAGCTCTAATCCTGTTAGCCAGCACGAGTGTGCTGTGTGCACACTGACAAATCAAAGCCACACAGGTGCGAAATAACCTTTTAATTGCAGGTGTGTAGAAACAGGGACGACAATAGTGATCATTTGTTTTCAGGAGGTTGCAGTATGTGTTGGACGCCAGTGAAACAGTTGCTTTGAATGTTAATTTGAATGTATTTGCAGGATTCCATGTGAATGTTTATATGTGTATGTTGTGTTTATTTCTTTGGGGAAAACATTCCTGTAATTCTTAATGTATGACAGGTGCAGAGAATGTACTGTGTAGCATGACAGCAGTATTTTACACTAAGAGACCCTCCATCACCTCCTCACAGCCCCTCAGAGTCCCATAGGACTAGAATAGATCAGGATGATGCAGACAGACAGTGCTCTTCATACAATTGATTATTGGATTTATATACATCAACCATGTACATTTATGGAGGCTCTCTTGGTGCATGGGCATGAATACACAGACTTTACTTCTAACTGTAGCACAATGTATTTGTTATGGCATATTTTTCTTCTAACTGAATAATCAATTGCAGAAGTTGAATTTGTGGCAATCCTGGAAATACCGAACGATCAAGTTGGGCTTCTGACACTGACTGACAGAGTCAAATGGCTCTCCTGACGCCGAACATAAACCTTTTAATTACAGCAAACATGGCTGATGAGTTTGAAGCTTGATTACTTGGCCTTCATTAGTCAGATTGTGAGCTATAGTGACTCCCAGAGGTGCAATTTGGGATCTCTAAACACTGCCAGTCTCTGTGTTTTGCAATTACATTTACCCTACAGTGCACCCAAACAGGTGTGTGCACCCGAATACACACATACGCAAGCAGGCCCATGCATGTACACTCACTCTTTTTATTATCAGCCTGAACAAGCAGGGCTGGATGGAGGCATTTCAGTCTGTTCTTTAATTTAGAGAAAGGACCTGACTAAAAGAAAACAATGATAAAATGTGCTTAGTGTGCTGAGTCCTACTTTGTTGAACTCTGCCTGTCATAGTGATTTGTGTTTACTGTGCCATCTTGGCTTTGTTTTCCATCAGGGCGGCTGGTGGTTGTCACTACACCGGGCAGGGAGCGTTCTGCCTCAGGCCACGAGATGCTGATAATGAATGTTCAGCTCATTGGAAAATAAAGTGTCTAAATTATGTGGTCAGGAGCAGGCCATTGTTTGGGTGAGTGAGTCAGACACAGTGACACGCGCGGACGTTCAGTTTGCACAGCATGTCAGTCACTTCCTGCGCTCCAAATGCTGATGCCAGGCTGCAGTTCGGCTAATGCAGGTGGAAGGTATTGTTGGTAGGCTCTTTGTGCTAAACTGCATGTTGAGCTTTAACACGCTGTCCAGCAGCAGCCTTGCCGCTATTTTTAGATGGGTACAGCTGCTCCTTAGCAGCCACCCCTTTAAACCAGCCATTCACCAGAGATTTATGGCACGAGCACATGAGAAACAGGTGTAGCGTCTTGCCACTTGCTTGTCCGAGTTGTGCAAGCTTAGTTTCTATCAAGCATTACATTTATTTTGATGCCTATTCACAGCCGTTGACACAGTCTCTGCGGTATGAAGAGTAGCTATCAGAGAAGGAGGTCTCATGCTGTTGGACATTTAAACCACAAGTCCTGAGCGTCCGGTGCTGCAGCGATGAGTCAGCCTCTGGTCACAACGCCACCTGAGTCCAACACAAGTTCAACACTTGTGGTGAGCTGCTCCCCCACCGCACCATGTGTCCCAGCATGTTAAATCAGCATACTGTCTTACATCAGTAAATAACAAGACAGTTTGCTCCTGATGAAAGTGACTCTGTGCTTACTCATATTTATGACCCTGATGAGGACGGAGTAAAGATTGCTAGGACTCTGTGTTTTGTACAAAAAAACACAGATTTATCCTTTAGTTTGTTTCCTGTTCCCTTCGCACTGTATCTACAGTCCTACTCACCACAAACTCAGTCTGACCAGGACTGTCACATGATTACAGTTGTGTAAATTAACAGGAAATTGCTTTGAAGCTGAGGCTGTGTGAGGGTGAGGGAGTGTGTGTGTGTGTGTGTGTGTGTGTGTGTGTGTGTGTGTGTGTGTGTCTATATGTTGGGGGTGGGCACTAAATACGCAGTTCCTCCAGCCACACTATAGCAGCTCAGCTTAAGTTTAGCTTATCACTGTCATTTTGTTGTCTGCATTATTCAAAAGGACACCTTATCAGCAGGGCTGACGCATATTAGCTTCCTCCACTGTGTACTCCACACAATGATGTTCTACGCTGTTTCACATTAACTCTGGTGTCTATTTCAGCAGCTCTCTATCCATTTATTGATGCATGTCTTCCATTGATCCGAGCATTGATTTGCCATGCAATCCATTACCCATCTGTCTGTTTCAGCGGGCTTTTAAATGATCCGTCAGATTGAGCTATTAAGGGGAGTAGTGGTGAAGTCCAAAGGTTGGTGATACATTCAGAAAGAGAGGGGCGCTCTGTGTCTTTGTGTGTATGTGTATGTGTGTGCGTGTGTATGGGTATTCGGGGGTTGGGTGCAGGTGTCGTCAGGTATTTTGAAGTGTACTACACTGTGATATGATATTTACACAAAAGTAATAATGTTTTTTTAATAGTACTAAGTGAGTATACATGATTAGACTAAAAAGAAAACAATCAAAATTCCGGGTAAAACCCAAATTATGCAATTTAATTTAAATTAGTTGACTTGTGCTCTTGTTTTCTTTGGCTCTATTGTTCGTCTGTTCTGTATCCTTAAAAACTTAAACAAATGATCCTGTCAAGCTTGCATTGAATGTCTGGTCAGATTGTTAATCTCCTCTACTTACTTTTTGATCAGATAGTTTTCTGATTTAAATCTGAATTTTGTATCCAAGAATCCACAAAAATGAGTTAAAAAAAAAGGTTTTTCAAATGTTGTTTAAGTTGTGGATAAAATATTAACATTTAATATGCTAATATTTGCACAAATACAGACACTTAATGACATGAAGAACTTAAAAAAGGCTTGGATTGGCCACATCAAGAAGTTGATGCTGATGTGTGCTAGAAATAGAGAAATTGCAGGACGTCATGTGATAAATGTGTCTTGACATAAAACCATACAAATAAAACAACAATGGGATGCTTTTGGTGCTCTCTATGTCATTGAGTACACGTGTGGGATTTAGATGAGAATATAAAAGCTCTGTTTTGTATGCTAAGTATGTAGCTGGAGCCAGGAGGTGATCAGCTAAGCTTAGCATAAAGACAGGAGGAAGCTAGCTAGCCTGGCTCTATCAAAAAATAATATCAAAATACACTTATCAAACACCTCTAACGCCAACAAATTATCAACTGAACCATAAAAAAAAGAATATTTGTATTTTCATGGGAAGTTACATGCTGGCAATATTTATTGGAAGAGTGCAGTGATTTAGCCACAGCTAAGCTAATTGTCTCCTGTGTGAGTGGTATCAATCTTCTCATCTAATTCTGAGCAAGAAGCATTTCCAAAATATTGAACCATTATCTTGATTGAAATAGTGTGGACATTTGCTATGGGCTTCACTCTCATAAAAACCTTCCCGAACGCAACTGGATAAACTTAAAAATGCTTCGTCATCAAGCTAAAAACCAGATTGTGTCTCTGACACTTCAGAGATTTTCACCTGACAACAGCGATATTTAGGAAAAACACATCCTTCACACAGCACTCTCCCTTAAAGTTCTATAAAATTATTTTACAGTGATGATTTTTCTTTTTTTCTTTTCTTCCTTTTTTCTTTTTTTACATGGAGAAAAGTATGTTGAGATTTTTGATGTTTCGTACTTTTTTGAATTATGGTTGGGTTTTTCAGGGTAACACTTTAATCTTCCTGTAAAAACACACTTTGAGGAAACAAAGAAAATGCCAGCAGCCAAACATGAATGTGGGGGGCTTAAACGGGGGGGTTTTCAGATTGAGATGCAAGATGGATTCATATATATTCATGAATTCAGTCAGAAAAGTCAAACGGAAGCAGTATGATAATCTTGCAGTAATTGCATTTTTCCCTCCAACTGTTTTTGGCAGAGCTGAGAGCCACATCCTGAGACATGCAACGTGGAGTGTAGTCTCGAGGAGTGTCACAGCGCTTGAACAGTGGATACACTCTGACCCTGTACCTAAGGCCAGTCAATCCACAGCAGGGTCAAGTGGTGGTTATGCCAAATTCACTGGATTCATGGGTGATGGGATGGCTATCATTAGCCCTCGGATGGTCAATTATATGTTTAATTAAGCAAGACAGATATCAGATAATTGAACTATTGACTGGCCTCTCTGAGTCACATTTGTCTTCTGATTCAGGGAGGGCACAGCTGAAGTCATATCACATTTATTTGTAGGGCATGAGATCCTGATGAAAGTGGAAATAAAATCAGGCCCTTTCATTTAGTTGACAGATTCATGTTTTGTCCTGACCTCTGACTGAGGAACTTTTTTTTGTAAAATGTTCTGACTGTGCACTCTTTCTCTTCCAGGCCTCGGGAAATGGCATTACGTGCTTACGCAAAAAAAAAAGAAACATCCAAAAGGCCATATTTCAAACTATCAAGCTTTTTTTCATACATGTCAGTCTGCTGGATACATGTCAGCAGCCGTCTGAAAAGTGCTGACACCGCTGCCCTCCTGTCCAGCAACACGCTCCCTCTGTGTGAACTTGGATTTAGCTCAAGGGTATAGCCACCCTGCTAATGTGATGTAGCTCCAAGAAGGAAACAAATTGGCCTGACGTCTCATACACTGCCTTGTCTTGATTGTGTGATGGCTTCTACTGCTAATGTGTTACGATGGGTAGACCTGCATGGGGAGGGAGACGGGGTGGGTGCGTGTGAGAGAGGGAGAGGGAGAGGGAGGGGGAGAAAGAGAGGGAGGATGGGGGGAAGGGCCTCAGTCTGCAAGATCAGCACAAGTGGAATTGCATTGATTCAGTTAACTGCAGAGTTGGAGCGTGATGTGGAATTCTGTTTATCAAGGGTGGAGTTTACACGATAGACTCCATTTTGATCTTATTTTCTACATCGTATTCATAATCAGTCCCTGCTATCTCACTTTCAGCGATACAATATTGCATCAGCTTTACACGCATAGCTTATATGTTTCATATGCCGAACAAAACGAACATATGTGTTTCATACTAATGTAATATTTTGATTTAAATAGCCATGTAATGTTTTTCCTCCCTATCTTTAAACCCAAAAAACCCAAATAGAAAAGCTCCCATTGCTCAGACACGACAATGCTGACAGATGCACATTGTAAACAGCATCATAATCTGTATTAATCTACAGGATCGGATGCAAACAACTGACATAATGTTCTGTAAATCACCAGGAAATATGTCGCACATTTGAAGTAAATACTGACTCATGTTTTTTTATTCACACTGAAGCCATCGGCCCAGAAACGACATCTGCTGAATCTTAACAAACTGCTAAATAAATCTCTAACACTCTCATAATTAAAGGGAATAAAGCACAGAATTTTAACTATGTAAAAGGCTGCGTCCTATTAACAAGGAGTGTTTGGTCTTGAAATACATAAACAACACTGTACTATTGTTGGAAATGATTTCAAAAAAATAGATTGTTGTATTTATTATGATGAAATTATAAAATAGAAAGTAAAATGCTCCCTTATAATAGATCTGCATGAAATCAGATCACGGCTGGCGCTTTGTGTATCTGCTTCTACACACAGTAACTCTACATTTAGAGGGGGATACACATGTTATAAATTAATGAGGCTCTGTCTTAAACATATTTTTAAAATAGGATTGGCGATGCATTTTCTCTCCTTTTCCTCTCTGCCCCTCTTTTCCCTCTCCTCATTTCTCCGTCTTGCTGTGGGGAATTTGTCTCTAAGGGTTTATCATGACTGCCTCATATTTCCCCCCCTAGTTTGTCATTTTGCTGACCCAGACGCTTTTTCATATTTCAGTATTCTTATCATCCACTGGCAGTAAGATGATCCATTTCACTTATTTCTTAGAAGTGTGACTGTAGCCTAAGTCAATATCTACAGAATGAATTCAGCGAACAGGGGGGCTAGCTGAGGAGGGGGCAGCTAGTTAGCGGAGGTGGTGGTGGTGGTGGTGATACTGGTGGCGCAGGACACTTTTTTTTATCCAGAGTCAGCAAGGGTAAAATGTCAAGCATTTCTTAGGGAAGCAGCTCCATAGGATTCCATTCGAAGCTTTAATCTTAATTGAGAGCATCGCACATTGATATTCCATAGGCCTCTTTGCCCTTCGCCTCTCAGCTACTTTCATTTAGAGGACAGCCGTACTGCACTAGAGCATGGGGATTGCTTTGTCAGACAGCCAAGAGGCCAAAGGCAAGGTCAACCTCTCTTTGTAATGGTGGCTCACTATGGAGTGAAGGATTCACCTCTTTGATGCTGTCACCACTATTGTGAAACATTTCAGAACCTTCCTAAACTAAAACTTAATAAAATGTCCTGATACAGCCATGGAATATTATACTGGATTTTTTTTAAATATCATATGAGTAAAGTTAGTTAGTTTCAAAGCATCCTGACAAACAAGCTACTTCTTTCCCCCACAGCTGGAGGCCAAACAGAATGACGATTTAATGCAGTGTGGAGTAAAAGAAGATATTTGCATATCAAGCAGTCAGACAAAGTTCACCCCAGCAATCTAAGGGATTATTCAATGATTATCTGAATTTATCGTTTGACTCTAAATACAACCTTTTCAAAGAGGAAGAGGTCAGTGCCTCGTTGGTGTCGGAAAGCTCCCAGTTTTGTGCCCCTGTGTGGCTCACAATGGGTGCAGTAGCATCCCCCCTAATCCTCAAACAAAGGGGGAAGGGACTAACTGGCCCGGCAGATGCAGCGATAAGGCCCATGTCATCAAGTAAGGTGAGGAGAGGAGGAAGGTGTGGGACGGCAACGCTCTCGCCACTCCTGTGGGAAGACTCGTCATGCCACCTTTCCAGAGGTGATGAAAACAGATGGAAATAAAGACTCACTATACACACATACACACACACACACACCCCCACACAGAAAGTGTTTACAGCTGAATGCACAGCCCTTATCTGTGGCACTGAGGACCGAGCTCGCCTCCATTTCTCATGCTCCTGCCTCAGCCCGCTGCTGACACAGATATACTGTAAAGAGATAGAAGCACAGATAGGTATGCATGTGCGTGTCAAAGTAGGCCTGAGGGTGAGCCGCTCTGCACAGACAAATAGTGAAGGGATAACATATGATCCATCTGCCACACACTTTTCTCATTAATCTCAAACATTTAGGTGACATTTTAAAGTGATTTGGGAAGCACCGCCCCAGATAACAAGTTGAAGTCATCGCAGCGAACACAAGTGCTTTTTCTGCTGATGAAACAATGAATCAGGATTAAAGGATTAGTCATTTAAAGATTTGTTTTACTGGCACATACTATGAATAACAGGTTCTTATTGAGGGACTGCAGCTTCTGACAGATTTATCAGCTGATCAGGGCTTGATAAAGCTTCAGAGAAGCTGCTCCTATTTCAAAGTCTTTTCCTCCTGGTTCTGTGGGAAAGCCCAGTGCTAGTGCTTTCCACTCCTTCCACCAATCAGCCACAGTAGTTTTTTACCAAACGCCTCAGCTGCCACTGATGAATCAACAATGTTAAGGCTGAAGATCTATCTCGACAACAAAGCAACTGGACTCCTCAGCAGGACATTGGGAAAGAATCTTTAAAGAAAGGGTTCACACTATCTTAGGGATCAATAAAATCTATCCGAGCCAGGCAGTGATACCAGACCTGCCAATAACACATAACCTACTTTGTAACTTATCAGGAGATGTGAGATCATTGTCCAAAATACAGATTTTGTGTCTGTTTCTTTACATTTTCACATTTCGTCACCCTTTAGAAATGCAGTCGCAATTTGACAATAATTGCAAATTTAGCAATGGATTACATAATCATCATCTTAAAATAATTACTGTCACTAAGTCATATGGACAGTTTTATTTAGAGTTACAGAATTACAAAGTTTCATTTTTGAAGTGGAAAGAGGATGCGTAAGATCCACAAGAGTCAAGGCTGTTCCTCTCCAAAGGATTTAAATATAGCCTCACATTACTGCTGTCACTCACACACACAGTGCCCTTTTGACCTCGCCTGCACAAAAGAGACTTGAAGCTGACACACTCACTCCAAATGTTTTTCACCCGTACAGCCAAACTGAGATACAGACACATTTTAAGATTGTTTTTTTCTTAGCCTTTGATGTTATCAGTCTGTGGTCTGATCGACAGCCACGGTATCGTTTGCACTCATTTGTCTGATTTATCTGGAGGTTCCATCTGCGCTCCAGCAGCAAGCAGTATTTAAACGTCTGAGAGGTTACAGATACGGGGTTCCCCCAACAATTGGACAGTTGAACGCCTCTCAACACCTGACGGGCAGGCTGAGGTCAGAGTTTGTTGGGTTACAAGTCAGAGGCCACCAACTTGTGTTGTTGTACAGCTTGGACATGTTAGTGGTGCAGGCCACCACTCAGCCACGTGTGGGCGGTGTGTTCCTTTATACACTTCGCTTTCTCTTCTCTCACACCAGACTGCTGCTATCTCAACAACTGCTGCATGGGTTGCCATGAAATCTGGTACAGATATCTGTGGTGTCCTACGAATCCTAATGACTCTTTATTTAGTGACATTATCAAGTGAAAAATGTCACTTATCCAGTGAAACATGTTAACATCTACTCAATGTATTGGCACGATATTCTGTAAAGGCATTCAAGGTTCCCAGATGATGCATCCTAATGACTTTGGTTATACTCTAACTTTTTCTCTAACACCAGCATGAGGATGACATTGGTGGTTGTAAGTGAAATGTCTCAACATCTATTGGATGGATGATCGTTACATTTGGATGAATCACAACCATGTTGTTGATCATCCATCCTTGTTGAACCTTGTCATCAGGTCAAAATTTGGTTTAAAAACAAATATAAGCTAAATTAATTAAATTCCCATCAGTCTTTGCTGTACTTTGTACTTAGATCCAATTAGCAATTGCTGGAATGCAAAGATTCTAAACTAAAATGGTGAACATTCAACAACTAAACAAGATATCGACTATATCTCTGTATAATGTGAAAGGAGCTGCCTGTAGTGATGAACCCACAGAGATCTCTGCAGCTCCACAGAGCATTTTAGCATCTTTGAGCTCATTGTTTTGGTTTTCTGGCCTGCAACTTTTCTGTATTGGTTCACTCTCCCCCTTTCATCAACATCATTTCCAGACATAGCAGGCAGCTGTTTTTAGCAAAAAAGATACAAAATGGAGCTACCTAGTGAAAATTGTGTATTTTATGTAGGCCTGTCTAGCAGCTAAAGTACTACATATTTCCTGAACTGCTAAAGGCCAAAAACAGAGCGTGAAACAACAGTTTCAATATTGGACTTACATTCACAAGGGAGTCTGACAAAACTCTGTGTG
Organism: Scomber scombrus; assembly: GCF_963691925.1. Classification (NCBI taxonomy): domain Eukaryota; kingdom Metazoa; phylum Chordata; class Actinopteri; order Scombriformes; family Scombridae; genus Scomber; species Scomber scombrus. The sequence goes on from NC_084972.1 coordinate 10,351,750, forward strand.
AGTGCTGATGTTGCACTGTATTTTCTGGATATGTAAATGAGCAACTGTTTGCTAACACCATATCAACTTATGAGACGCTAGTATGTCAATGTTGTGTTTACAGCATTTCTGCTGCCCCAAAGTGACCCCCAACAATCTGTTACTGCAGGTTTAACTTCAGAAATCAATAAAATATAACAATTATTAGTATATATTGCATTTGTCAACATTACTTTTTTTTCAATAACCATGAGAGATTTCTGTTTGCAGTGTTCAAGACACAGGAAGCATATTTATGTGTCTGCTGGTAGCGTCTATCTTAATTGTAGTGGGAAATCTTATCACACCCTCAATAAACTTTGTTGTTTACTTATAACCTTTCATTTAATTTTTTCGAGAAGTTAGGATTTCTTTTTCTTCTGCCGTTAAATCCCAGAACAAAGTACTTCCTGTATCCTGACCACAAAAGGAGCAAACAAGTACATGGGTTCACTGGAGTATAAAAGCCTACATCCCCTTAAATAGATTCCTTATAAGCTCTGTGTTGGCCAATCACGAGCTTCTCTCCCTGACAGTCCGACCGCAGCACACAGTTGGTTGTTCCTCAGTTGTTTTAGCAGAGGCTTAACATCGAGCATGATGACAAAGATGGCCAAAGAATCAAAGAATGGGCGTGAGAAGACTGTTCTGCCAAATCCTCCAGCTGCATAGAGGGTAGAGATGGATAGGGCTATGCTAAAATCAGCTGAAAAGAAAAAAAACATACAGCTCAGAGTTCAGCAAAGGGCTTCTGAGAAACATGGAGGAAGAGTTATGACACAAGAGAAATGTTAACATGACACATTAGTGGGAGAGGGACACACCCAATTCCAAAGAGGCCTGTTAGACTTCACCAGAACGTATGAGACTGCTGCCATTTTCTCATGTCAGCGACACCTGCAGAAGCTCACTAAGATGGGTGTTGAATGGCACATCAGCTGTGACAACTGTACTTTCAATTTGAAAACCCGGCATCTCTTCTTTTTCTAATTCAATTTTGGTAAATCTATATTTTATCTACAGTATGTTCACTCAAATATGACATCAGATGTTCAAACTAATTCTAATCAAATTTTTCTCTGCAGGTACATTTCCATGATACTTTTGACTGTTTTCAACCTCGCAACGCCCTCTGGCCAGTCCTCCCCAACCCCCACACACACTGACAGTCAAAACCACTAAAGAACATGCTTTCTTTTTCCCTTTTTCTTACTTTCATTTCCTAACGACAGCCTTAACTGTGTGCTTTCTCATCGGCAGCCCTCTTCCCTAAACCCCCTGTAACTTTTCCTGGATGTGAGTATGTTATATACCAGAGACACAATATGGTCCCCAAGGGGCTCGACCTGCTTTCCAGGTTGCGTTGAACTCGCCATGGTGCACATGCTGGTATCTGAGCAGGAGCTGACCCTTAATCAGTAAAACTTTGCCAACAGCAACTGAGAGCCACAATTATCTGCCCTATAGATACTGTAGGTAGGCAGTATACTGGGGGCCAGGGGCTATGGAAGGGGAAGAGGCTGTCAGGGGGGGGAAGAGCCTCAGTTAACCTCTGTGGCTCGTGTTTCTACTGTGCACTAATGGGCGCCTGTCATCATTATGGACAGAAACAGGAGGGCGCCTGCCAGCTGCATGACCCCCATAAAACAGAACAGGAAATCCTAGCAGGGAATGAAAGGGAAAGATATCTCTCTCTTCTGTTAAATAATCCTCCCTCCATTTATTTGCCTCTAGATTTGTGCTGTAAAACTGCAGTGTCACTCTCATTAAGCAGGAGAATATCCCGTGTATCCATCATAGGAATGAACAGCAAGGTGTTGAGGGTGGGGGTATTGGAATGTATGTAAAACAATTAGTCACTTTCAGATGAGTTGCACAGTTCCTTTACCCTTGCTGTGTACGCCAGTAAAAAAAACAACCCTGTTTTTCACCTCAGTTAAAATGCTCAAGCTGTGTTTTATAGTGTTTCTGTCACGCTGGGAGGAACCTGTATAATTATTACATACAGTGGTTCACCCTCTGCTCTGTAACCAAAGTCCATGGTCTATAATGTGACAGGACTTTGTCACACGTCTCTCAGTGGTGTCCACTGAAACGTGACAAGCTCTTTATCAGAGGGCCTTCCTATCAGATCCCCAAGAGTTCATGCACACACACGTTGAACACAACGTCCCCAGGAAGCCAGATTCCTTATTGCAGCCAATAAGATAGCAAGGCAAGCTTTATTGTAGTGCTGGGGCTACACATTAATCCACTCTGTTGGATCCTGTAGAGCCCATCATGTGATAACCTCAGTCATTACCAGTAGTAAAATCATAATTACTGTGGAATCTTTCAGGATGTGTCATAAAAAAAGTAAAGTCATCACAGTTCATGCGGGAGCTAAAACAATCAAACAGAGACAGACATGTATAATAAAAGAAAAATCACATCACATCACATGATTTAATTTAAAACGTGCTTGTGTGAGACAGAGCAAGAAAGTACGCGAACACATGAATCGGGATTTGCATACGCATGTTTGCGTGTGTGTATGTGTGCAATGTCCATGGAGACGTCTGTGTGCGTGTGTGATCACTGCATGATTCACAGTGTCACAACTGTGCGCAGAAACGACTGGACATCCTGAGCGGAAACCACAGCCGTCGAAGCTGCGTTTTCCTGCGACACACAACCTAACACTCTCACAAAGAGTCACTTGACTGGACCCTCATATAGGAAGTGAAAGAGGAAGCCCCTCGTTCATCCTGTCCTCCATCCCAATCTCTGCTCTGCACTTCACGTGAAGCCACTCTCACAGACGATCACCAGTGCAGCCTTTTACTATTGCAAAACAACGGTAAAAGAACTGGCTGGAGCTGGAAATCTCTTGTCATTAGGGGTCAAATGTCTGGTCAGTTGACATTTAGCCACAGAAGATTAGTGACAATCATCATTGTGAATGCAGAATTCACTGATTGATCAGCAGTGTGTCTGATACAAAAGAATATTTACTTAGCTGATCAACTAATGCTTATTTGATGGACGGTTTTGTATCTAATCTCTGACAGTTTTTGTGACAGTCGGTCAGGAGCTCTTTAACTAGATACTCTGTGTTTAGACAGCCGAGCTGGACCAAACCAACACTGTCCAGGGAAGATGGGTATGATATCACAGATGGAAGTGGTGAGTGATGTTTGACTGTGGGGTCTGTTGGCCCGGCCTTCCCTCATGGTTCGAGGCCTCTGGCTGTGTTCATTGGTGTCAGTGTACGTAGCCTGGCAGCCTGCATTCCTCTGCCTCTCCCCACACAATGGTGACTATCTGCAGCATTCCTCTGTCTGTGTCCTCTGTCTGAGACGAAGCCAGGCCTTGGCAAACCCCAGCACGCAGCCAAGAGGCTGGTACTGAATTCAACTGATTCGGACGGACGTGTTTAAGCGTTTTCACTGAAAACCAGCTATCCATCTCGTTATTCTCCCTGAAAAAGCTTGTTATCTCGTCTTACTGGACAGTATGTAATATATAGGCCTCTGCAGGAGAGATTTTGAAATAATTCATGACATGATGATGCTTCCTCTTTAACCTGCTTCATCATTGCGTATATTTTTTCCGTGGAATCGTTCCTTCTCTCAGTCTGTTTTTTAAAAATGCAAGCATGTCTATTCTAGACCATTTCCGCCGCTCTTTATCCTTCTCGAGCTATTTTGCTTTCTCTCTTGTTCTGATGCCACAGCCGTGCAGACACCTTTCCCTCCTGCTGACTCAGTAGCCAGCCTCAGGCGCTGTGGCTCGGGGTGTTGGTGGCGGGGAGGAGGGGGTTGGGGGAAGTGCGAGGCTCCCACATCAGGCCAACTAGCCTATCACATGCGAGGGAAAAGAGCTGGCTAATCGTTTCTACAATGGCACCCCTGCACACTGTCACACACTACCACAAACTGCTCTCCTCGCCAACACTTCTACTGTATTATGCCGCCGTTGCTTATAAATCCACATGTGATGTATGCAAGTGCGCAGAACCCACAACCCTGAACAAAGAAAAGCACTGTTTGAAGGACTGCAAATGCATCGATGTACGTAATGTAAAATGTAAGCGAGCATACAGGAACGAACATACCACACACTCGGTTTTCTCAAGTATTATATGTTCAAATATTAAAGATAGTTCAGTGTAAAATGCAGTAAGGTTTTGGAAATCTAAAGCTAATGTTAAGCACACTTTTCAACCGAGTATGTCATTTACAGCCATGACACGTAAAATGATACTGATTTGTGACGAGAAGAAAATTAACAAATAATTTCATTTAATAACAAAAGGTATCAATACAATTTGATGGTGAATTTTACTTAGTGCACAGCAGACATTTGAGCAGTTTTACTGTTAATGATTATATTTACTACTACACTCTTAAAATAGAGCAAACCTCATTTTAAAATTAAACTATGCCTGTAAACATAGTCTTATGCCATGTATACGAGCCACTGATTAATGATGCTTTCCCATTAAGATTAAAATATAGAGGAATTTATTAATCACTGTAAACATCTGGTTATTTTCTGCTACATCTTCGATGTTCACAAATGCACTCATCTACATCACAGATTCCCAATGTAGTGGGCCAGCCTACAGGGATTAGGCCTGTTGTCAGAAAGAAAGTGCTTTTGCACCTGTGGTGTGATTTTAGAGCTAATTTCCCTCAAACAGAGGGGTGAGGTCAAATCTGTCAGGGGTCAAACATGAAAAGAGAACCTGGTTTTCAGGCTCAAGGGTGGTGTCATTAACAGAGCCACCTGCCCAGCTGAACCATTGTAAAAAGGGGGAACGGTGAGAAAGTCTCTGACAGTTAAAAACTCAACGATTTTCTGCACACGGGCCATCACAGAGGTTATAAACTCAATTTACAATGTGACCACTTATCACACATTATCACCACTGCCCTTGGAACTATTACAGTCATCCAAATATTATTGTAGTCCTGAACTGAGAATGATCTGTGTTCAGGAAATTTGCTTGCGGATTACAAAATGGCACCCGGGCCAAAAAACAAGAAAACATATCAAGTGTAAAAAAAACCAAAAAAACATTCTGAGCGACGAGCAGTGCGCCGCAGTTGTTGTTTCTCTCTTCCTCTGTAAATGAATGCAGAGGTGATGCGTTTGTCTGAGGAAGAGAGCAGAGGGGAAGCCTGATTTCCACTCCATTTTATCTGTGCCCCACAGCCCCTGCCAGTCAGCCCCCCTGTGCTTTCACATGCCGGGGTCCCACAGGAAGCTGCGCTCCATGAAGGGCAAAGGTCAGGAAAGGAGAGAAAGCCACTCATCCTTTCATTCACCAGCAAACCAACAAATAAGCAGTAATGTGATTGTTACTGTGCTCCTTCATTTGGCTGTGGAATACTTTAATTTCATTTAAGAGCACTGAGCATAATGATCAAAAAGAAAACTCTGCTCTGGTGCTTCTAAATATTATATAACATGATAAGTATGTAGATTTCTAGAAACTAACACTGCATTCAAAGAGCATATTTAGATTTTGTGACATCACGTTATAATTTTAGATTATCAATTAACAGTGGAGATCATTTTATGTGCTTGTAATCTTTTCATCTACACTGTAGACAGAATAATGTAATATGTATGTGCCCTATACACATATGAATATACCTCTGTACTCTAATTTCCTATATCGTATGCTGATATTGTGTTGTATGCGTCTGCTTTTATGCATTAATGAAATGTAAAACAATGTGTTTATACTGTGAGTGTGATTATAAGATGTTTGAATAGCTCCCATATAAAAATTACATAATCACGATAAAAGTACAGAGAAAAATGTGCATTTGAAGTTTTTGTAGGATAGTAAATTACGCCATCAGCACCAGACACCATTTTAAAAATTCTCAATAGGTTTATTGATCCATAATAAATGAAAAACATAGTAAAAGAAACACAATTTGCAAAACTGTATATTATCTTAAGAAGAACAAAGAACACATCTGTCCAGCAGAATCAGATTCATAAAAATAATAATAATGTAATTTCTAGCATCATTCTTTCCAGTATGTTTTCTTTGATAAAGAAGCATGAAGCTATAATTTGAGCTACAAAACTAAGCAAACAAAATCACTGATATGAAGATTGAGCAGTAACTAAAGCAAAATGATTAAAAATAAGTTGGATATTAATAAAAGGGAATATTCTTTGATTTCAAGTATATCCTTTCAGACAAAATACATATGCCTGTATAAAATAAAAAAATCTCATACATGTCCTGCATGCATGCTTCAGTGTGATTTTCCATTCATAACTTGTTGCCTAGTTGTATCTATTTAAAATTATTTGAATGAGATCCTTATGTTCAAACGTCCTTGGGATTGTTTGTTAAGAAGCAAGGCGTGCTGTCAACATAAATGTCTCTGTATGGAAAAGAACCAGTTCTGCGGGCAATTCACCAAAATCACATTGAATACTCTGGTGAGGAAGGGTTGTCACTGGTGGACCCGGTTTCGTGGTAACAGTTTGCACCGGACAGTTTCTCACATTTAAGTTTGTATGCATCCCTCTCCCGCACCAGTCTGTTGAGTTCATGTTTCAGATGCTCGACCTGTGACACCAGGCTGGTCTTTTCGTGCTCCAAAATGTGCTTCTGCTGGACGCGCTTGTACCGGCAGGACTGTGCGTAACCTCTGTTTTTCAGGGTCCGGCGCTTCTGCTTGAGACGCATCACTTCATCCTTGCTGAGGCCTCTGAGGAGCCGATTGAGCTCCCTGACGGACATGGAAACCAGCTGGTCGTCTGAGAAATGGGAATCGGCCCCGGCTCTCCTGTCTTGGCGGCTGTGCGGCTGCTGGAGATGGTGGTGCGCACCGATGACCTGCTGGTCATCCAGCGACTCAGGGGACGCGCACCCCATGTCGTCTTTGAGATAGGGGTCTTGGCAGTGACTGCTTGGGATGCCTTGCATGTCGGGGTGAACCGGGAGCCCCGGGTAGTGCTGGATAGGCTCGCCCAGGTGGCCGTACCCGTCATATTCTGTTGGGAAAGGTGGCGGGTGGTGGCCGTGGGGCGCAGAAGGGTGCCCCTGCTGCGCCGTAGCACCGATGAGGGCCTCAACTGCGTCCTCGGGTGTCAGACCAAAAGCTTGAGGGTACATTTGCTGAGGGTAACCCCCGTTGTTGGGTATCCAGAACGGGTCGCCCCCGGGGTTATTTCTTTGCTCGTTTGGATGGAGGTTTGGTGATGAGGGTACCGAGTTGCAAGGTGTACTGCCGGGGGTGGAGGAGACTGAGTCTGGTCTCTGAAGCTGGCTGCACGGCCCGATGAAGGAACGGTCTATTCCCTGCATCGTCTCCTTCTTTACGCCGAACTTCATCAAGTCAAAGTCGCTGACGAAATCCATGGAGGTTTTCTGCAGTCCCAAATGTGAATGCGGCTCAGCGGTCATAATAAATGGTAAGCCCGTCTCTTCAAAGAGCCCCAAATGTTCACCGCTATTTCATGCAGTCAGTCAAATCGCACTCACAGTAATTCCAAACTTTGATTTCAGCGCAGAAGGGGGGAAAAACACGTGTGCGTAAAAAAAAAGGCTCCCAGACGATCAAACTCTGAACAGCGAAGTGATTCTGCACCGCGCAGCCTGTTTTGCTTATGGAGCCACAAACTAAAAGTCCGCTGATGCCAGAGGACTAGACGCACCTCTGTCTGTTCAGGAGAAGCGCACTTTCTTCATAAAGCTGCATTGGCATTATGTCACGCCTTCCAGACTACACCTCCACGCTCCTCTCCAATCAAAACACGCTCAGGAGGACGATTTGCATAAAAGCTGCTACGAGTCTGTTTCCACGAGCTGTTCGTGATGATCATTTGACCAAAACCTATAAATGTCGTGCACAGCAGTACATATTGCTATCTGCATTTTTTTTAGGCCTATTGTTTCACTTGTCCTCCATTTTAATTTAGGCCTATTTATTCTAATGGGTGTTTAGCTTTGTCACAGCGTGTGTGCGATCCAGTCAAATACCTACACACCCAGATTTGTCTGGATATTTCTTTTATTATTTTCAAGCAGATTCAACATGTGGGCTCACCTTTGTCTTCAACAAATCTATATTAGATAAAATAGAACAATTTCTATCCGCCTTTATTTGGAGAATTTTGGTTCATATTTATTTCTGAATTCGTGGTGGTTTAAACATGTTTGTGATGGTTTCACTTGCACAACAAAAAGGAGGCTGCTGTACAATGCATTTGACACTATTGTGGTTGCTGTGTTCTATACGAAGCAAACAGGTAAATACTGACACCTTGTGGCCATTAGTCTACACTGCAGGAGTCCCACTACAGGATCAATATCCACTAAAAGCTCTCTCTTGCATGAGTGCATGAGCGGTCTTCATCATTTTTGGATCAATGCTGATGGAAACAATTGTAAGCTGTCATCATATCATAGAGAAAACATATGCACACAGACGGTGCTCCCTGGTGAACTTTCTGGATCAGTTCTTGCCAGCATCTCCCACTTTTGTTGCTCTTTAGATTTGATTAGTTTGTATTGGAGTCACTTTCTACTACTATGAATTATGGGCAATGGACCCACGCTTGTTGACTTGGCAGTGGGTCAGCAACGGGCCCCGACAGGCTCGTCAGGAATACTCAAAGTCTGTGAGTGAGTGGGCACTTGAAATGGATGATGGACCCAGAAGTGTTCATGTGTTTTTACTAAGAATCCCACCAGGAATCACCGCTCCCTCTTCCCCTGGCGACACCTCGTCAACACCTCTTACACAGTAAATACCTCTGGCATGTTCAGGATCCTCTGCCCGATTCAGGCCTGTCACCCCCCTTGGTGAAATGACTGCACAGGATATTAAAGGGTTTCGGGATGTTCTGCCCTGAGGTGACCCTCTCAGGCAGCGCTTACTACAAAGATAGTGAAAGCTTCACTGGCAAGATAGGAAACGCAAGCCAAAACCAATAGAAAGTGCTGTCTGACAATGGCGAGTCATTATCTCAGTTGCTTTTATTTGCTGGGAAAAGAGGAACAGAGGAGACTGTGTGACTCAGTAAGGATTTCTCGGACACAAATTAAAATGATGCCAGCTGGGCAGGTTGATTTAATGTATGCTAATTAGAGGATGTAAACCACATCACCAGTAGACACTTCGATCATTTTTTGCCACAACACGTACATACAGAAACTGACAGTTGACGGAGGCGGAAGGTTTATCCAGCCTGAGAGGAGTGGCTGCCTTACAGGTTAAAGTAGCAGTCCCTCATTAACAAAACACACACCAGACAACGTACCGTCACTGACATAAGACAACATTTAAAATGTGACTCAACTAATGTTAACAAGCCAAAACATGTCTCATAGGAAGCTTAACGTCCGAACATACACCCAATAATCCTGATTTCTGTCATTTCATGTTGAAATAGACATTTCTTTAAATGCTTATGAAGTGCTGCAGTAACACACAACTCTGCGTTAAATTGGACAAACTCTCAAAAACAACAACTCTGCATCCAATAAAAACTGACTAATCAGCACCACAAAAATCATTAACACAGGTTAGCACATGGATGATAGCCCAACTGATTGTGGGTGTATAATAATATCAATATTTGAAAGTTAACGAATTCCACTGTCCATATATTGTCTGATGTTTTTCCCCCCATAAATTAAAATAAATAAACACATTTTGTTTTGGAACTTTGGTTATTAAAGAATTGTAACAAAGATACAGTATGTACTCAACAGGATATTTTAAAGTTACAAAAATAGAACTTGCTACTTCTCTTCAATGAGACATACCATACAGAAGGAGGCTTTTTTTCAGACAAGTCACTGTGCTGCAGGACTGCTGCCAAGGCAAGTAAACTGGAAATGAATGTGGCCAAAACAAAATATAGAATACAAACACATCCAAGTGGATCCAGTAACATCCTCCCTGTCACACTCAATAACCAGCCTGTAGAAAAAGTACAACATATTTGAAGTACTTGTGCACAGTCATTGATCAGACTCTAACTTTTAATGAGAACTCAAAGAGCACTTTAAAAGAGAGCTAATCAGCTATTGTTTTTAATCAGGGAGCTGAAGAGCTTTGCGTTAGTCAACACATACTTGAAATGGCGGACAGGAGCCTCGTTGACAGCGTATTATCATTGAACGTGACAGCTTGTTACGGCAACTTGAGCGTCAAGAGCAAAAACAAGCTCTTCAAAATTGTTAACATTACAGGGAAGGCAAAAACAACTCTGCAACATATTTGACAGCGCTGTACACAGGAAGGCTAAAGATATAACTGCAGATACTTCACATCCATTACACTCAGAGTCCGAGCTGCTGCCCATCTGACCCTTGATTCAGGGCCCTAGGGGCCAGTCGGAACATGTATAAGAAGTCTTTTATTCCCTGTACCATACAGACATTGATCACAGAATGACTGAAATGTATAAACTCTGTTTTCTGGTATTATTGAAATAAGCTACCTGCACACTTTGCTCTATTGTATGTTGTATATTTCTAATGGTGTGTTGCTTTATGTGTGTTTTTTATATTGCTGTACTTTGGGTGAAGTTAAAGACATTTCCACTGAAGAAATCAATCAGGTTTTTAACAAACTCAAACACATCTTTTGGATTCCTGTACAGCAAATTCTTGTCACTCATTGATCAGCACATTCACTGATACCAGTAAATCTGAAATATGTTAATAATGGCTGATACTGTATATCTACTCTCTCTCTCTTCCTCTGGCATCCTGTCAGAAATACAGCATGTCTTTGCCTCTCTTTCTCTCTGTTTACACAACATCTCTCTCACTTGACAACTGGGTTCTGTGTGTTTCGGCTGCTGTTTTGTAAACAAAAAGGGACATAACTAACAGTTAGCTTCACTTATGCTCTAGTCCACAGATAACAAACATGGAGAGAACAAGTAGCATTAGGAGAAAAGCCATGGCCAGACAACATAAGGCTGAAGTCATGATTGCTGGAGAACAACTCAGGTATGAAGAGACAGAGGGTGTGTGAGTGTGAAAAGTTGTAAGGTAAGATGTGTGTGTTAAGTGTGAGGCTTTTGGCTGATTTGAATTACCCTTCAAGGTTGAGGCTTCATGATGGAAAACTGATCAAGGAGCGACGGTACCACCTGCGAACATATCCTAACTGCTTTGTAGCACAGGAGCTCATAGACTGGCTAGTGAGCCACAAGGAAGCCCCGGACCGGGCAACAGCAGTCCGCCTCATGCAACACCTCATGGATCATGAGATCGTCCACCACGGTAAGAAAGAAGCACTGAAGCAAGTCTCGGCAAGGAGATATTAAAGGCCCCTTTGTGGCAGTGAAAATATTTTTTATAAAAGCTTAATTTACTCACTCATTTCATGATTTGAAACTGTCTGCTGCCTTTTCTTAGTCTGTGATAAGAGGCAGCTGTTCAAGGATGCCAAACTGTTGTACCGCTTCCGCAAGGATGATGGCACATTTCCCTTCAATACAGAGGTGAAGATCTTCATGAGAGGACAACGACTGTATGAACAGTAAGAGCTGCTGTGTTTGTGCTGAAGTGATCTTGGATGAGCAGGGTCAGCTGACATTTAAGTGTCAATCACGATCACATATCAGTATGATTCTTAGGCTGGGCTCCCGTAGTGGTAATTTGTCTGTTTAAATGCTCATTTTAGTCTTATCAGCAATGTTATGAGACATACTGATGATTTTATGTCTGTTTCTTTAGTCTGATTGGGGAAAAGAACTCTATTCTGCAGTTGAGAGAGGAGCATGGTGTTGCATATCAGCGCTCCTTTCCCGGCTGCCAGCTGATTGACTGGCTCCTTCAGAATGGAGAGGCAGAGAGCCGCTGTGGGGGGTTGGATCTGTGCCGCGCGTTGCAGGAGCATGGCATCATTCAGCACGGTGAGGCGAGTCCTCGTTTGCTCTTTGATGTACAGCACTAGAAAATGAACAAGTCAGTGGCTGCTAGCAGCGGGTGGCCAGCCGGGACTTTTGCAAATCTAAAGCAAATACAGTCATCCACAAAAAAAATTATTAAAAAATCCCATTCATTCAAAAATGTTTCCCGCTGTCGTTTTGTGCTCTTTGTCTCTCTCTCACCCCCACCAACAGTGCTGAAAAAGCATGATTTCTTCGATAGTGGGCTGCTCTATCAGTTCTGCATCAATTTCCGCCGCCGACGCCGCCTCTCTCAACTTTTACATGAAAGTGAGCAAGACAATGATGAAGGTGTGGTGCCATCGACGCAGGAGGACAACCACCATGATAGTCCATTTGTTCTGCGCAAAAACCCACCCCAGGAAACCACCAATGCTTTCCAGTCAGGTTGGAAACATATTTCTGCACTTTTGTCTGTGTCTGTTAAGTGTGCATGTTACTGGACAATAGATTTACACATAATCTAATTTAGTGGCGTCAAATAAAGAGCTGAAACAAGTTACCAGTGGGCGTCGAGGCAGCTTGAACTCCCTTCAGCTTCACTCTGCTGGATTTCCTCCTCCTGTCCAGCTGTCTTCAACCTCAGCCCTGAAATGTAATCCTCAATCAGGCAAGTATGAACACATGTCTTGCTATATATATTTCCTGTATTGAGGCAAGATTGTGTTTCTTTATCTAAACCTTGACAGCATATAAATAAGTGATTCTAATGACCTTGCAGTACTTCACAGAACTTTTACATGTGAAGAGTTAATGGCACCTGGTGGCCCCTTCATCAAGAGAGTGCTGACGGTGAGTTATTGTAATGATTCAACCTAGGCTATTTAAGAGCTAACATGTATTTCATTCCAAAGATTTTATAGCATTAATTCAATATAAACCTAAATAATAGTGCTAGAAGGCCTGAAAGTGGGTAATGCCATTCACAAAATGTAACTAGTCCTTAAAATGGAAACTACATGAGGTGAGCTTTTGCCTACAGGTCTAGTGATATCAATGTACCATCTGTCCTGAAATGGCAAGAAATGACTAACATATTTAGGTCCCTTCATACTTAAAACTGGAAGTAAGAACTACGTATTTAGAGCTAAAACAATTAGTTGATTAATCGATTAGTTGATGGACAGAAAATTCATTGGCAACTATACTTATAATTGAATAATCGTTTTCGAAATTCAAGAAAGAAATGCCTCAAAATTGGTTTTCAAATATGAAGAATTGTTGTTTTTCCTTTTCATATGTTACAGTAAATTAAATGTTGCAGATATTGCAGAATTTAGTCAGATAAAAGAAGCAATTTGGAAGACATCACTATGGCCTCTGACAAATTACGAATGCTATTTACTTTGCATTTCATAGTCTAAATAATTAACTGAGATAATAATCATTAGTTGCAGCTCTAAATGTATTGTTTCTTTTTCTTGAGGAGATTATTTTTTATGTGAATTCATGAAGTTTTATCTTCAAAAGTCCAAATCATATTATTTTATTTGTAGTGGATGAGCAACTTACTGTATTTCATCATGATCCCAGGTGATAGGAGATGCCCTGGGCTGGGGATTTGTTGTCAGAGGCATTGCTCCCTGTTATGTGCAAGCTGTGGACCCTGGAAGCCCTGCAGCAGCTGCTGGAGTTAAGGTTAGACATATGTTACACACATGGCACTGAAGGAGAATTTAACATTACAAAGAAGAAAGTAGGAGTTGGTAAACAGCACGTGTAGGATTTGTCCCAGAGACAAAAAAATAAGACCTATTTCCTTGGCTTCATTGTCTTTAGGTGCGGCAATTTGTGTACCAGGTGAATGGACAGTGTGTTCTCCACCTGGACCACAGGACAGTCTCCAGACTGGTGATGACAGGGCCTCGTACTGTTGTACTGGAAGTTATGGAGCCACTGATATAACATCAAAACAACTGTCTTTAATGTATCTTGTTCTGACACATCTGCATTCTGCTAGAGTTTAAATATAATGTTTATGAAGTGTCTTTTTACCCCCTTCAAATTATAGACATCAGCAGTAGCAGAGCATGTGCTCTTTTGTGGGAAATGAAAATAAATAAATAAATCAATACAAATGTTGATCTTGGTTGCAGCAAGAGTATGTCAACTACTGAGCTGTTGTGCCTGCGGTGTTTGTCCAGAGCCAAACATTTTGAGCTTGCTCCAACTTTAAATAAAACACTATATTTATTGCAGTGAATATACAAACTTTTAGCCATGCAGCCATGATCACCTATTTCTCACCCGCATTCCGCGATGACCCGCCTTACTCCGCCTCTGATTGGCTAGTACTCGTATCCTAAATTGGTTAGATTGGTTAGGTTTAGGCACGAGGAGTAAGATGATTGGGTTATGGTAAGAATATCAAAGTCAGAGCCAATTAGAGTAGAGTAAAGGCAGGTCTTGGTAGAGAGCGGTCGGAGCGGGGGAGCTCGCCATGATCCAGCTCCCTGCTACGACTTCCGTCTTTTTGTCGTCGCCATTTTGGAATATATGGATAGCAGTTAGCAGGCTGGTTTCACCACCGGTGCACAATTACGCACAGATCACTGTGTGGTGCTGGCCTGGCAGTCATTATATTTTGGGAGTATTACTACGTTCATGAGGTGTGTACGACGTTGTACCGCCTGTTGTGCCTCCGACTACCTCGCTGCAGCAGGAGAGCAGATGTGACAGCTAACGGTAACTAGCTCAGTACTAGCTCAGTACTAGCCGTGAAGCTGAGCATCAGCACCGGCTCCGAGGAGAGAGAACATCAGCATTAGTCTGTACGTCCCGACCAGCCCAGTTTAAACCTTTGTTAGACATTTCATGCAGTGAGGCAGCCTGTGTGAAGCTAGTCTTCACATATAACTACCATAAGGTGAGTGAAACTCAAGGGTTGATTTTGTCTGTTAATATGAAGAAATTAATAACTGTGTATGCAAAGGTTAGCTTTGATGCTAAATAGGTTGACCAAGCCGAGCTAGTGTTGGCTAATAACGACAGGGCTAACTTGGTTAGCCTACACCAGCTAACAACATGATCCCATTAACGCAGATATCTGAAAATCATTAGTCATAGTGGAGCAAGGAAGGTCACAGGCTCTCTGTTTCAGCAAGTTAACTTCTGCTTAAACTGGGTCTCAGTTTGACTGGAAGCATGGTCACTTCAACAGCACCGGGCCTCTGAAGAGTCCTGAACACAGATAATCTGCCAGCATCAGTAAATAGGTTGTGATTTAATGAATGGATGCAAGAGTTGGATGGGCGTATCCCTTGTTTATGAAATCTGTCTTTTATGATGATGACGTTCACTTTTAAAACGGGTGTAATTAATATTTGTTCGCTGTGATTTCTCTTAAAAATGAAGTCAACAGTTTATTTTCTATTTGTCAGGAGAGATGTATCAACTCCCAGTGAATAACCTTACAAGAATCAGGAGAGCCAGGAAACAAGTGAAAAAAGCACTTGAAGACATTGGACTGGAGTACTGCAAGGAGGCAGCAGAGGTGAGTGTATTTGTGTACAGTAGTTGTGTTGTAGACACTTTAATGAAGTGAGAAACCATTAGATGTTTATAATAGAGCTTATGGGTGATTATTGTTAGTGGTCATGTTTCAAAACACAGTGTTGAAGTGCTTGTGTTTAATCTGCTTTATGTAAAGTATTACTGTACTGTGATTAACAAAAATGCCTGGTTCTCTGCACTTCTTTCCACAGGTATTCAAAGAGTTTTGCCCTAATGATCAATTTGTAAAGGGGACATTATGCCTTGATATCTGTGGATGGGATCCATCGTACTCTAAAACACAGGTAAATCTTCTTTTGTGTCTTTTTCAAATGCATGTGCAAAAAATCTGTGTATTTTTCTTAATGTTATTTTTTCCCTGATGTCTTTTAGGAATACCGATCAAAGCCATTTTGCTGCACAGAGTGCCATTTTTCTTCCAAATACTACTCAGGCTACAAGAATCACTTCCGCACTGTACACCGAAAAATCTTTGAGAACAAAATTCTGCTCAACTGTCCGTACTGCACGTTCACTGCAAGCAAGAGAACTTTGGAGACGCATGTAAAAATATTCCACTTACCAAGTTCAACGCGGCAGAATTATGGGAGCTCACAGGGTGTTGCGCTGCAAAAGAAGGACAAAATGTTTCTTGATAGAGCCAGACAGGGGGATGGCGTGGAGAGAGCGATGTACTATTGCAAAAAATGCACGTTCCGGGACACACTCTACAATGTTGTAAGAAGGCACATCTACAGGGAACATTTTCAGCATATTGTCTCACCATATCTTGGTATGGTTTCCGAATCATCTGTCAAAAATGGTGCTAATTCTGTCAACGGCAACAATATCCTCTGTAAACGCTGCCAGTTTTCCACTCGTAGCTATGAGGCATTAGTGCAGCATGTAATTGAGTACCATGAGCGCATTGGTGCTCAAGTCACCACCATGATTGGACATGCAAATATTATCGTTTCCAGGTCTCAAACCTTAACAGCCGCTTCTCCAAAGGCCCCTATGATGATTAACAGGGGCCACACACTTGTAGCTGAGTCTATAGTACAACCAGTAATTGGCTATTTAAAGCCAGCACCCCCTATTGTTAAAAGTCAGTCCCCCATCGCAGCCAGTCAGGTGCGTGTCAAAGTTGCTGGAAACAGCACTGTGGCTGAAAATAATGCTGCTGGGGTAAACACAGCCCAGACACAGAAGTGGAAGATATGTACAGTTTGCAATGAGCTTTTTCCTGAAAATCTCTATAGTGCTCATTTTGAGAGCGCGCACAAGGCAAAGAAAGTTTGGGCACTGGCCAAGTATATCATGAAAATCCACAACTTCACCAGCAAGTGTTTGCTTTGCAACCGGTATCTGCCCAGTGACACACTGCTTAACCACATGTTAATCCATGGGCTCACCTGTCCACAGTGCCACTCTGCTTTCCACAGTGTTGAGAAAATCATCGAGCATGTGAACCAGGCTCACCCTGATGACTTTGTTGGACCTCCTGGTGCATCACCTCTAACCTTTGATCTCACCATCAAACAAGATAAGTCCAGTAACGTACAGCTTGTTGTTCTCACCTTCAACATGAAGGAATCTATCAACGGTAAAGATCAACCCGCACCAGCTCAGAATAGTGTCGCACCTCTGGCCAAGTTAACGGCTCCCAAAATGATAGAGAAGAAGATGGAACCACTCGCAAGAAGTTTCTCTTCACTGCCTTCCAATAGGGAAGTTGGGAAAACTCTGTGTCCGCTGTGTTTCACCATCCTCAAAGGTCCCATCTCCGACGCTTTGGCCCTCCATCTGAGGGAGCGACACCAAGTGCTCCAAACAATGCATCCCGTTGAAAAAAAGTTGACATACAAGTGCATTCATTGCCTGGGAGTGTACACAAGTAACATGGTAGCTTCCACAATCACGCTGCATCTTGTTCAGTGCAGGGCTGTAGGCAGAAACCAGGTAAGCCAAGGCTTCAAGTCCGCCCTCACTCTCAACTCATCTGGGGCTGGATTCCTCAAGCGGCAGCTGCCAACACAGACCATGTCCAACCCCAAGAAGTTAAAACTGGCCAAGGACTCAAAGATTTCCTCTACCACCATTGGAAACCAGGCTGAATCTGAAGGCCTCGCTCTGGATCCAAGAAGCTATGAGCACAAGACGTATGAAGCCAGGAAAAATTTCCTGACAGCCTACTTCAACCGGCGACCATACCTCTCACCTCAGGAAGAGGATAAGCTGTCTGCTAATCTGTGGCTGTGGAAATCTGACATCGCGAGCCACTTTGCAACCAAACGAAGGACATGCGAGAGACATTGTGAGACCGCAAATGTGCGCGTGCTGCTCGGCTTTGACATGCATGCTCTCAAGAAAGTTAAACACGACTTGATCTTTAAAGAGGGCAAGTCTGGTGGCACTTCAGTAGGGAGACCTGGCGTCCTCAAGTCTGGTACTCCAAACACAGACCAAAACAAGCAATGTGAGACACTAAACTGTACCTTAAAGCTCAGTACATGCACTGAGACCATATCCATTGACTCAGACAGTGAACCAGAAATTGTGGATAGACCTAGTGAGAATGAAAATGTTGACACGAACCAGCATGAGAATGTAAAATCCCAAGAGCCAGCAGACCTGACCGAAAAGACAGAACCGGTGAACACAGACGATCCCTCAAGAGAAAAGGAGACTTCTTTGCCGGATGGGAAAACAAATGCTTGGATGACTTTCTGTTAAGTGTCCCTGCTTAGCAGTGTGCCTTCATTGAATAACAGTTGAGTTTTTTTGGGAGAATATGGAAGACCCAGATTATTTGCATATGAAATAGCCTCAGAGGGAAAGAAACAGTTACAAGTCACAAACTTTTAGACTAATGGCATGGTCACTAAAATATTTCAATTCCAGTTGTTGATCTCATTATCAGTGTTTGAAAGGAGACAAAACAGTTACACTATAGTACACAAGTGTATGGCATATACGTGACATTGTATATACTTTATCCATTGTTCTTTGTTAGTTTCCCCATGAATCTGTTATTCACTGGTTAACTCACAGGATTTATGAAGCAAATATGTCAACCTTCTGACTTCCATAGGTGTTTTTTTTTTTTTGTCTCAACTAAGACAATGAACTGTATCATATTGTCATTTCACATTTAGAAAGTGTATTATATGGTAATTGCTTATGTACACGTTTTAATAAATACAATTGTTTAATAAGAATATTGCTGTTTTTTTCACCTCTACACAAGTAACACTGTTAAAATGATGTTCTGTTCCAAGTCAGAATGAAAACACTTTCAAGAAAACCTCTTTTAGGTGAATAACTTTTCAGAAATTGTCAGTAGAGTGAGAGAAAAATGTATCAAAGCTATAGTTTTGTGAAGATAAATATGTATGTGAAGTGGATTTTATAATCAGCTAGAGGTTAGTTTACTCTTTATATTTACCATTAACTAATACTAAGTCACTTCACTTACAATAAATATGTATACAATATATAACATTAAAAATAATGAAAAATCAGGCTAAGGGAGTTTATTAAAATCTGTTTAAATTCAAGCTAAATTAATTAAAATTAAGAAAATATTTTATTTTTTGCGCTTTGTCTTTAATTAAGATAGAGTAATTAACCCTAAAGGGACATTAGAGGATAATAGCAGCCACTTGACATATAAAAATTTAGTGAGGCAGATAAAATACTATTATATACACAACCAGCTCAAGTATAACAATATACAAACAATAGAAGAGACTATGGATATAATATACCATTTTCTGAGTATACAGTGTGTACTGTTTCCATTATTATGAAACTGCATGCTTTTTTCCAGGTATTTTGTTGTCATTCCTTGTGGCCACATTTCCGGTCCCTCTCAGCCGTTGATTGGTGCCGGAGCAGGCAGAGGCGGGACTTCCGGCTGGTACCACCACACAAGTGGCCAATCGACGGCGTGCATTTACAGTCCAGGCCCCAGAGTCTGTAGCTGCAAAAATGTCCGTATTGTATGTGCATTCACAACTACAGCCTTTAGTAACTCCATAGCTGCACCCTCCAAAGGGAAAACAACATTTAAGCACTTGTAAGTATGACTGTCAACAGTGGTTACCTCATATCACTCCCACGGATGTAGTTTGTGCTCGTTTTTAGGCGTGTTTATAAACAGCTAGTTAGCGCATGTAGCTAAAACTGGAGGCATATCACGTTATAGTTGACTCGTAGCCAGAGCTGTAATGTAGATCCAGCTGTGATCAGGCTGCCATCTACACGCACACATCTGGCTCGATAAAAATCGTAATTATTTAGTAATGTTAAGCTTCCTGGCTGCTGTTTATCTGATGTTAGTTAGCTCACGGTTAACTTGGTGCTGACGGTGACCAACCCAAACAACATCCACCGATAAAAGTGACGTTAACGGAGAAATACTTACTGAGCTGTTTACACTGAGCGGAGCAGCTATAAACATCAACTCTTTATTTATCTGACAGTTTATGTGTGACTGCTGCTGGACTGAGAATAATTTAACGTAAACAACTTTCTTTAAGAGCTTGTTTTTGTTTTGTTTAAAGTTTGAACTAATATCTAATTTAAAGGCCCATACCAGTGTTTCTGCTGTTTTTAACTTTATGTATTTTGGCTATTTGTAGATTAATTCAGGTTATATTTTATGCTTTTCCGACTCCTAACAAATCACATGTCACGAAAAGACCAAAACAACACTGAGATGGCCTCACTGTCAAGTATGTCCAGTATAGCCATAGCCTGTTACAGCTGTGCCACAAACAGCTCAGATGTCCAAAAACGATATAAAACACATTAATGAGCCACAGTGTTTCTCTCATCATGACATTGCGATAAAAACATGGACCTTGTAGTTTATTTTGAGTCATTCCCAAGTGAAAATTGTGCTAATCAAATGCACAGTTATTCCTCTTTGAATAGTGTTTGCTTCAAACTACAATTCTCAGTTGTTTTAAAAAAATCATTATTATGATTATTAATGACGTATATATATATATATTAGAGCTGGGTGACATGGATAAAATCAAATTACCCAATATTTTTGACCCAGTCCCTCGATATCAATAACCCATCAATGACTATCAGTGATTTAACAGAATATGTACACAATGAGAAGTTTGATAAATAATCATGAGTAATGTGGACATAATGACTAAGTGAGTAAAAGCAAACACTAGAGCAGCTAGAAGAGTCTTCATTACTGCAATACAGCCTTTAAAACCAGCGCTTATGCCACGTAACATATTACAATACAAAATCTAAGATGATATCTAGACTTTTATTATGATATCAATGTGACATCAATATATTTCCCAGTCCATATATATATTTCTAATTTGATATTTAAAATGAACTGATTTTTTTGGGGCTGAGTGCATCAGACATGGTGGGTAAGTTGGAGAGGTATTGATATGGACTAACGCACTGTGGCTTTTTGTCTTATGAGAGTCATCAAGTACACCTTTTTTGTTTTGTTTACAATTTTCAAATTCATTCTACACAAGTTTGGATACAATTTACTTACTTATGTAGGGATCCATTGGTTTCTATTTATGACCGAGTAATTCAGTCCAGACACTTAAATCAATCTGCCGTTAAAAGCGCCCATCAATGACTAGCACTCAGATAGATTTGACGTCCGCTGTGATTTACCACACAACTCAAGTGTCAATAGTCTGCTGATAGATTCTAACCTGCTAAATGTTTTCTGTTGCACAATGTTTGCTTCATGTGCATTTTTCTCATCCATGTTTGCTTCCAGGCTGCTGTTGCTACGTAGCTTCAACATAAGGTGAAGAAGCTCTGATGTGACAGCTGCAGGCTGTGAGGATGGCAGCAGACACAGTGGGGTCTGATTAGACTGGCTGTGTGTTGGAGGTCCACAGTTTGGAAATAATGCCGTACAGTAACAGAGAGCTGGTGGAGTTCTTCATAAGCCACAAGTTGTCTCAGAAGAACTACCCAACCTCTCTGCTGAAGCCTGAGGATGCCAGTGGAAAGACTGAGAGAGACAAGACCACCACAGTTGCTAGTAATGGCTCGCTGCTCACCAGCAGGAATGGCAGCAGGCAGCCGAGGACATCATCATCCCCTCATGGCGACATAGAGGCTGTGAAGGCAGCGCTTCGGGACTCAGCCGACAAGTTTGAACTGCTCTTCACAGAAGCGTTTAGTGACCTCTCCTCACAGATTGACATCACTCCCGAAACCGCCTACCACAGCTTTAAGAGCGTGATGGACGAAGTGTTCAAGGATGGAGTCAATTGGGGACGTGTAGTGGGCCTCTTCACTTTTGGCGGTGCTATTTGTGTGAAGTGCGTTGAGAGGAATATGAGCGACTTGGTTTCCCGCATCGTTGACTGGATGACTATTTACCTGGATGAGCACATCAACCCGTGGATCCAGAGCCAAGGAGGCTGGGTGAGTAGGCAGAGGGATTAACTCAAGATGCTCGATCATTTATGGAAACCAAAGAAATACTCCTCAGAAAATGTAACCATTTAGTGTCATATTTATCACCTGCAGGCTTGAAAGTTGGCTCTGAAAAGTTTGTAGTCTGCTTCATCATGGAGGATGGCAGTGACAGTCAGTTTAGATTTATAGCAGTTATGCTGGATTCCAGGGACCACCCATGATACTGACAAAAACAAGTGTCAAAGAAACTCATGAAACTCCTGCAGCATAACATTAGCAGAATATTACTTTAAACCAGATTAGGTCTGATGCAATTATTCCAGTTTAGATTATATATTAACAATTAAAGCTGTTTTTAAGCAAAATGGCTGTTAGTCTGATGAAAGTTACTTTGCTGTACATTTGTCTCTTTTATTGTATATTCTACATATTGAATTAATCAAAAATGTAATGTGATTATGCAAAATGCTGCAGGATGTAGAGATGCATTATCTAGTAACAAAACTCTTCTCCCTCTTTTTGTCTGAATCTAAATTTCCACTCCAGGACTGCTTCGTTGAGCTTTTCGGGCGCGAGGCAGCCGCAGCTGGAACAACATCACGGGATTCTCTGAGGAGGTGTCTGCTGGCTGGAGCGGTGCTGCTAATGGGAGTGCTGGTCGGCGTGCTCATCGCTAAGAAACAGTGAAGGTGCTGCATCCTGCTCACCGCCGCACAAAGCCCTCGTGTAATGCTACGCCAACATTAAAAAAAATAAAACCCCAACAAACTAAACTAAATAGTTAATGTTTACAAAAAGCCCAGTCTGCTTGTGCACTGACAGAATGTGGATTTGGCTGAAGCAGGAGTAAAGCAGTAGGAGTGTCCATCATATGTAGCTTGGTGAGCTGTTATACTCCTCACCCCGCTTTGTCCTGTGTCTTTTAATTGTTTTTGTTTTTTTTAACACACAGCAGATTTTTAAAGAGTGTCACTGAAGACTGGAAGTGCTTTAATGAACCTGATAAGCTAAGAAACAGTGACACAGATTCAGCTGGTTTGATGAGACTGGTTTTTTTTTTTCTTTTTTCATTTGTGTGTTATCCAAGGACCAATTTTGATCACTTAAAATACCAACTTACAGCTGACCGAGAGTATAAGTTATATTTCCTTTTCACTGTGTAATGCTCCGCTCCTTTTTGTTGGCTGTACTGGAGTTTTAAGCATGCTTAAAAAAAAATAAATATATTTATGTTATTCTTTTGTCTTTTGTTTTGTTTGGCTTATAGATTGCATTATACACACTGTATCTCCCAAAGGACTCATTACATATTTATTTCATGAAAAAAAAGTACATTTCAAACCCAAATTCTCTTTTCATCAGATACATAGGTATTAGATCTACAACAGGAAGATTTAACAGGAGCAGATGATGATATTTGGGAGATATAATGCCATATATAGATTGTTTTAACAAGCTGTGATGCATATTATCTTGTACATCAGTTCAATAACATCATAATGTGCATCAACAGTGTACATGACAATGTGAGCTACACACACATAAATGAGTGTTATCTCTAAACTGCAGCATTCAGTCTTTTACATCCTGTGTGCACTTGTCAGTTGGGGAAAATGTTGAGTTGCAGTATATAGTTTTGTCCATGAGGGGGTGCTTGTGTACCACGTGTTTCAAAAGGAGCATGATAATACACATGGAGTTATGGTAGTTAAATGAATTATGATTATTTGTAACCTGCTGTAGATGTAAGTGTACTGTGCTCACATTCGGCTTTCCTTTAGATAATCTGTTGTTAAAAGTGACACACCCTGAAAACACATGTATGCTCCGATTTAATCTTATTTTATCACCCAGACTTACAAAAGATAAAACACATTATCAGATCACTTGCGCCCACATTGTAAAAGCTTCTTCTACAACCAATGATATCCTATGACAGTCTGAATGGGAAAAAGAGACAAACAATTGAGTAGGAAGGAGAGTGAAGGCCACTAACGGATGGCCTCGAGAGTGAGCTGGAGCAGGCCTGTGGTTGCTAATCTATCCCTGTCATTTGTTGCCATTTCCCCAGAGCATAGCTGGCGGCAGCAGCAGATAAACACCAGATAGAGACAGTTAAGGAAAAAGAGTATAAATTATGGACATGCTTGCCAAATTTTTTTTTTTTTAACATTTTCTGTCTTTTTTGCGCTCCATTACTTGTTTCGGTGAAGGTTCTGATAACACCTGAGGGGGGAAACATTTAGATTTTAAAAATTTCTCTGCTTAAGCGTGATTTAAAGTAAATGTTGAGTAGATGGGGAAATGGATAATGATAGAAAACCCCAAAAAATCTCACTCTGAGACTTCAAAGAGCATCCTTGCATTAAATTCCCATCATCATGCTCCTTGGGTAGTTAGCATTGGTTGACTGCTAATGAAAGTGAAGAAATTCAGGTGTCAAAAAAAATAATAAAGAAAATAAACATTTCTACCTCAAAGTTCATCACCAATAATCTCAGAGGTGTGAGTGTGGGTGTCATGCGGTGTCTTGTGTGGGCGGCATGCCCAGATGTTCATTGGGCTCTGCTCAGTAGGCCGAAACCAAATGCATAAATGAAAGTCTTATTTCTCCCTCAAGTCTGCACTCAAGCGTGCACAAACCTATGAAAACAAGCTGAGCAACGAGTGTGTGTGTGTGTGTGTGTGTTCATTTATAGACTTGTCTCAAGTGAAGTGTTTTGAGTGTGCCCGCAGATTATGAAATCAGACTGGGTTGATGTGACCAAAACGTGACCCAAATGCTGATACAGAAACTGAACGCTTATGAGCAAACAGGTGGAATGAATGTCGAGTATTGATCTGCTCCTTACAATAGCTATTCATATGATACCAATAATACAGCTGTATATATAGTCATAACTCCTTTAAATGTTATGTTAATGTCTATGTTAAAATTCCTTCAGTGTACGGTGCCCCTCGCAGACTAACTGACAGGGAGTGTGAGAGTGGCGATGCCAGCAGCAGGTGGATGGTTTAGGGTCTGTGGCCTCAGTGATAACTTATCAGTCATCCCCCAGTCCTGAGTGAGCAACCCCAGCCCATAAAACACACACACACACACACACCACCGTACTGTGTGTACGATGTGGCATTTTAGATAAAGTGCTCCCGCTAATGAAATGGCACTTAGAGGGAGTTTTGCAGTTGATGCAAAACTCTGTAAAGGGACTTTACGTAAATAATCTAATCTTGTAATGTTACAAAGATGTGTTTGATCAACATTAAAAAGGTTATCTCTGGTTCATAAAGTGGGAGAACCTGAACAGAAACAATCACAGTAACCCAACATGACTGAAAACTTAAAATGATAACTGTTTTTTTTACACTCTACCACGATACACTCTTTGACTCTTCAGCTTTTTAGGTTTTTGTCTTTGGCCTTTTGGGGAACAAATGAAACTGTGCTGTGATGTGAAGAAACACGTCATGACTTATCATTACGAAGCAAGTTCTTCTCACATTTGCGTTCAAGCATGACATGAGAGTGGAAATTTTATGCATGAAAAAAAAGTTCCCCTCCTTGTGAGAATACAAACAGTTCTGAGTCACAAGAAATACAAACATGACCTTGTGTGCATGTGCGTTAACAGTCGCTCATTAACTGGCAGCCGCTTTAAACGTAAAAGCAGTTGCACATAAAAGTGTTGCACTTTAGTTGAATGTTTGTCACTTCTGCGGAATGGTGAATTTGCATAACCCGCTATGTACAATTACACTGTCAAAGTGGAGCACTGCCTGCACAAAGAGACTATTATACCTGTGCAGGGGAGTAGAATAACACCACAGACAAGGCTTTGCAGTGTGGTCAGTCCAAAAAAATGAACGGATGAACTAAAATTTCAAATGATATCAAAGACAACAGCCTTCACAACTCCCAACCAGAATGAGTCAAACATTTTATTATTTTCTCTGTAGAACTTCAATTCGATGTTAAATATCAATTCTGGAAATACAAAAACAAACCAACACAAAACCAAAATATAATTTCACATTATGAATAATATTAAAGGGGTTAGGACACAGATATGGCAGTCGAATCAGGTTCTCTGTTTGTATTTACAGCTGAGACAATTCCCAATCAGTGTGTTTACATATGTTGCAACCTGAGTAGAGTGGTTTCATCTGACTTAAAACAAACTCTGGATCAAAATATCTACAAAATTGGGGTTTCCCCCTTCAAATACAGTGAAAATAAACAGAAAACTTAATTGACATGAATGTACAAATCCACACAAATAACTGGCAAGCTGGCAAGCAAGCAAGCAAGCGTGCTGATTCCTGAATATATAAAGCATTGCTTGGTAACAACTACGTCCCCCAGCAGTAAAGGTTGTCTGTTTTTTTTTTCTTCTTCTTTTTCTTCACACCAGTGTGGGCACCATACCAGTGTTGAGGTGATGTGTGTAGGGTAAGCTGGCGGAGGCGTGCATTGGCGACGGTGTTGGGATGAGGTGCGGTGTGTGGCTGTAGGTCAGCAGAGTCCCGTGGCCAAGGGAAAAGGGCCCACAGTTGTCGTCCATAGAGAGTGGCTGGTTCACCTCCGAGTATGACTCCAACATGGCGGCCTTCTTGCTCTTCTTGTTCTTGTTGGACACTTTTCTGTTGCGTGTTTGAATGCCGTCCTTCTTCATGGTGAGGGGCCGGTTGACCTGTGAGGAGAGAGAAATATGGTTTTTGAATGTTTTACTTCAAAGTGCTCCAGATGTAAGACATGGAGCCGTGCTGCCGTTTAGGGATGCTTTCATTAACATAGCTAGTTGACTCACATTGTGCAGTTTAAAGTAGAGTCCACAGGCATTACACACAGGTTCTCCATTGGCATTGCGTCTCCACAGTGTTGTTGTGCTTGTGTGACAGTTTGCACACAGTGTGCCTGCCCGCTTGCTGACAATCTGAAACACAGACAAGAAATCATCAGGGTTTCTTTTCCATTCAATGAAATGAACTGTTGTTTAATGATTTATTTAAAAAAGAAAGAAAGAAAATATTTTCTTTCTTTCAGCCACCAAAAGAAGTACCACATCAGTGTGTCATACCAGTCTCTTCTTGGGCCGGATCAGAGGTCTGTTTTGGCCGTTCATCTTGTGGTACAGTCCACAGGCGTTGCACAGGTAGTGGCCTGTACCATCCCGGCGCCACAGAGGGGTAGCTGTGGCCCCACAGTTCACACACTCTCTGGCCTCTGTTCAAAAAGCAAAAGTACACAGTTCTTACTTCATGTTTTAGTATAAGGAACAAAATGCCACATACACATTTTAGAAAAAACTACTACCAGTAAGTCCTCAGACAATAATTGGAAAGAGATTCTGAACAAACGTCTTACAGTTACTGTTACTGAGGATCCAGTAAACATGGGAGAGTTAATATCTCATTATGGAACAAAAATATCCTCTAGAGATTTGATTGTTTCACATGAGCCCCCCTTAGTAGAGGGAGTTTCCCACTTGCCATGTCATTTCTATGACAACTGGGAAACTCAGTCTAGTTAAGAAGATCATATAATACAATTGAAAGCTCCAGAGCAGCCACTTAATGAAACTTGTGGTTTTTTGTTTTGCCTGTTTCTAGAGATCAATCTTCCATCTCAAATGTTATTTGTTTAAATTGTTGACCCATCTTTCCTGTTATGTAAAGTATGGACCTGACAACATACAGACACAGAATATAACATGTCTTGGTGTGCTCTTACCTGGAGTGGTTATCCTCATCTTGTTGCGCATTTTAGGGGAGTATGAGGGGCTTATCCAAGCTCCAGGGTTGGAGTAGAGGGCAGCCGAGCTGTATTCCTGAGGCCCGCTCATGTACGAGCTGTAAGGGCTCAGCATGTGCGGGTGGGAGTGGGATGACGACGTGTACACACTCCCACCTGCAGGGGTCAGGTTCAGAAAACTGCTGCTGGCCCCTAACCCCCCCAGCGGGCTCATGCGCTCGGCCTTGAGGGCCTCTTGAAGCCGGGGGCTCTCCCTGCCATCTCTACTGGGAGAGGAGTACCCATCTCTGGAGGCGGTGAAGGATGAGGTGATGCTGGGGGTGTACAGGGAGGTTGGAGTGTGTGAGTGCAGAGGGGTCTTGGTGAGAGGGCTGCTGCTCCAGGTGGAGGCTGGAGGGTTGTAGGGTGAGCTCAGGGAGTGGCTGCCCGGCGCGTCCAGCAGCTGGAGGTTGCTGAGGAGACTTGGTGAGGAGAACACCTGTCGTACTGTGGACCGAGGGACAGAAGAGGCAAAGTCATCTACAGATCTCATTAACATTTTGAAAGCATCATGATTGAGTAGGTGGGTGTGATGGAGTGGGAGTGGGAGTGGGTGGGAGCACTGACCCGAGCTGTGTCTGTAGGTGGACGGCGCTCGGCTGTGACTCGGGTTGGAGAAGAAGGAGGGCAGGCTGGTGTAGTCGCTGTCTTGGCCAGAGAAGAAGGCCTCTCCCTCTTCTCCTGGAGGCAGCAGGCCTGGCTCAGAGGAGAAAGCGGCCAGAGGATCTGAGCTGAGCAGAGATGGAGACACCCAGTGGGACTGTTCTGAGGAATCCTCCATGCTGATAACCTGCGGCAGGATAACCAGACGTGCAGGAACGTGAAAAAATCAACAGTGTTTCTTAGATATGTGTTAAATGCAACATCAGGTTGATTTTTTTTAAAAACTGAGCGCTTTAGTCAGATTATATAAAGGCACGCAGGAATTTAATGCCTCCAACATCTCTGCTGTCTGATTTTACTGAAACTTTGAGTGAGGCAGATATTTTATCACCACGCTCTTCATCTCACAAAAACCAAGAGTGGATTTAGTGATTTCAGGGCTTTATTTTCACCTTTTCTGTGACTGGGAATGCTGGGATTGGCAGTACTCAAAACTTTTTTTTAAAGGTAAAACTATTAATTATTAACTATCAATAATAAAACTATTAATACCACACAATAAAAGCTTTAAAAAAAAAAGCCATGCATTTGAATGTTTACTTGAAGTGAAGACTGAGAGAGAGGTATTATCAGCACAATGTACATAAATGATCTTAACGTCTGTTCAGGGTGGAGCTTTTAATTCTAATTATTTAATATAATACTGGATAGTTTATGAATAATAATGCATCATACTTTAATTGATCATATTTTGTGAGTAAAATCTCAACCTGCAATATTACAGTAACATTTATCTGTTTGATAAATATAGTGGTACAATGTTTTCCTCTCAAGTGGAAGTATACAATTGTTGTAAGTTTTTTTCAGGGTGTTATGAGTTAGAAAAGGAACATAATTCGACATTTTTCATATCTAAACTTCATACTAAATATGTGGGTGTTTACGGCCTGTTTAGTTGGGGAGACAAGCAGTTGCTTGACTAATGGTTAAGATATGATAATTCATTATTAAATCCGTAGGGGAGGAATTTGCAGTGTTACAGCAGCAAAGGGGATAGTGCAACAGCAAGGAGAATCAAATGAAAAAATAAAAAAAAAATAAAATAAAGTGCACCCCTGACAACAACCGCTATAACTTGAAGTTATCAGGGACAAGATCTCTCGACAGTCGGCTTCTTCAAACTTCCTTTTCTAGGATCCTCATTTGACTGTGGCTGAAAGTAAAAACTAAAAATAAATGGGTCTATAAATGTGGGGACACAGCCAGTGACCAAACGGTTACTAGTGACCTTTCAACAATAGGTGTGCCAGTTGAAAGAATGCAAAAAAGATATGTCCTCAGGGACGCCCTGCAGGGTGGACAAATAGCACAGCACCCCAACTAAAAAAGAACAACTGTAGGTTGTTGTGGGTTTTTTTTTTTTTTTAGGCATAGTGTGAAGAGGAACCTCCGTTACACTGCTTTAATTATGTAAGATTTTCACACCAGTCTTCTTAATGTATGTGGTGTGTTTAAATTGTGCATTTCTTAATCACTCAGATGAAATTCTAGAGCATAAAGGGCACACTGGCTACTCCTCAAAAAAGAAACTTAAAGAGAAACTGACAGTGAAACAAACAAAATGACATGGTGTGAACTACAGTAACGGACACATTGGCTTCATATCTTTAGAGGAAAGAAAAGAGGAAAGAGAAGAGGCTGATAGTGCCTGATAAAGTCTGAGAAAATCTGATAGACTGCATTATTATAATGCTAAATATATCCAGCTCCACTGATACAACACAACCATCATCTCATCTGATTAATAGAAATCTGTTAGACTAGAAATGTGGCCAAAGTAAGAAAGCACAGTGGAGTGAGACAGCTTTTTAGTGGGAGAGCATCAAATGAGATTGCACTGAAAAAAAGTAAACAGTAAAAACAGACCGAAATAATCACATTTAGATAGATTCATAATTTGGAATGAATTTGCCTCAGATATCAGCTTTACACAGCAATGATTAATTAACCTGGGGCCTAATACTTGTTCTTATTGAAGGCTTAATGAGTAGCACACTTATTTGAATTAATACTATTCTTACATAGATACAATATTAAAGTAACATGATATAAATTAATTCAACTAAGTTATGTTAAAGATTACAGTTAAATAAATGCTAGGAGATATGTTAGAGAAAAATGTAAATCTAAATAAGGAAAATTAAAAAAAAATATTAAATTATATGAATATAAATAAAATGCTACAGTTTAAGAGAGAATGTCAATTTCATTGAGAGGAAACAGAATCTCTGTCCTGCCAAAGCCTATCTAAAGTCCTCACCTCTTGTATCTCCACAAGTCATAGTCAATCAAGCAATAAATGACCTGAAGTGATATTAAACCTTCACCAATCCAAGTTTCAAATGCACAAAATATGTATTTATAACCCAGCTATTCTCTATCAGATCTATGAAACACTGGTGTCCACTGAAGATTAAGAGCGACACGAGACAAAGAAACGAGGGGTCACCTACCTGAGTGGTCTGAGCGAGGTGAGTTTAGGACTCGGGGTTAGATTAGTGTAACCAGGTGGAAGGAGGGTGCAGCTCAACTGTCTATGTCAGTATGGACTGATGGCTAGAAGAACTTCTCAAACCACCAGTGAAGTTTAGGGCTAGGAGACAGTCTGTGGGAGGGGTTGGGGACAATTTTTTTTTTTGAAAGACACACCTCTTTGATCCAGACAGAATTAACTTGTACAAGGGCAGATGCAGCATATTTACAGCTCTGCATTTTAAAAATGTGTCCGATTCATCTACAAATATTTTTTTTAAAGTTTCAATATTGGCCTCATGAAGGTCTCATCTGAGGCAAAAGATAAAGGTGTCAGCTTTAAATCTTCCTCTATTTTTCCTTTATGGCTGTGTGTGATGTTGGTGTAGTAATGATAACATGTTTGTATCTTGAATGATTGCCAGAGGAAGCAGCGCATGTAAAAAAAAAAAAAAAAAAAAATAAGCATGTGTGTGTGAAATGTATGCAGTAGATTTTATATCTGAGTTTTAATATTTGCACACATACACATAGAAATGAAACCCTCAGTATCTCACAGAGCTGCTGTCAATACTCAGCGTGCAGGATGGGTGCTTTTTGTCTGTTGATGAAATGTGCATACAGTCTCTGATAAGACCAGGCCCACATGGAAAAGAGTTTGACAGACATTTGAACAAAGCAAATATAAAATGCAAAGACTCAATTTCTTTGTGGTCCAGCAAAGCTTAGAGTGGAACACAGTAATGCAAATTGGCAGAGGAGCTGCAATCATGGAGAGAGATATGGTCAGGACACGGCCTGGCCGCGCACAAGCCCCACACTGTCCCAGTCATTTGATAGTCAAAGCAGCTCCCCAACTTTCCTCTCTCTTTGTTCACTTACAGTTTTCAGGGAAATCAGGGGAGGAAAACAGTTGGGAAAGAATTGAGGCCTTTTTTTATTTTCAACCCTCAGCACTTTTTCTGCCTTTAAAAAAAAAAACCCGGAGCAGGTGAATTGAAACATCTCCTGAAAGTAGCGAAGGGCAGATTAACTGCATCCGTTAGGCCAGATGCAAATCAATATATAGGTCATCGTAACTGTGGCACACATTTATAATTGAGCAGCCCGTTTCCTTAAAGCTTTTCATGCTTTCTACAGTTACTTGGCATGAAAGTCTCATCCTCTGCCAACAGAAACAAACTGTTGAATATATTATAGTAAAAGCTGGTAAGATCACAGGTTGGAGCGAAGTGGTAACAACTGGCCAGAATTCAAAGCATTTCATTATATTAGAGGAAAAGGTGACTTGAGGACGCACACACCTACTGACCTACTCAGAACCACAATCCTAGACACCTCTATATTTTACATTATTTATATTGCAACAGTTTAAGGTGTGCTCTGCTTTCTTAGCATGCGTTTGATATTTTCATATGTATACATTGTGCTGCTGTGCTGTGTTACACTGCTGCACTGCCAATCACCCCATGACCAAATATACAGTAACTGATTGTTTTTGTTCATTGCATGACAGCAAGGAGACTACTGTTTATTTTTATTATTAATTAAGCATTATTTTGGCTGTTTTCTTATCATAACTAGGACCCAGACCTTGCGGTTCGCACTGTTGCCGGAGTTACAAGTCCTTTGCTTCAAAGTTTGAATGTCAGGTGAACCAAATACCCTAAATTGTTAGTAAAGGTGAATGTGTTTCGAGTTAGCTCTGTGATGCACCGGCAACCTGTGCAGGATGTTTCTCACTTCTCATCCAGTGCATGCTGGGAAGGCTCCAGCATGCCATGACCGTGTAAGCGCACATTGTGAAATGCTGGAAAGGTGGGAGGATAAATAGTTTCTAATAGAAATTATCATGTCATCTATCCAGAGGAGGTTTATCTCTTTGAAATTTATATTCATGCTTTTATCAGCGTGGAGACGTTCCTCTGAGGGACGACTGTACACAAAATGAACTGAAAAGAGCCGCGCTGCTCACAGTAAAGCAGCAGTCTGTGTGAATGAGAGTAACATTATGGGTGAAACTGTGAGATGAGTTCTGTGTGGACAGCTGGGCAGGGATGTGGCGGCTGTCACTGTGTGAGCGGGCTGCTCTGCTCTGATAAGACATTATCAAGATGAAAGGAGGAGGCCAGGAATTACATGCCCGCCGCTCTATGTCATACAGCACCACAGACATACACACAGACCTACAGGACGTTGCAGCATGTCCGTGGTCGTGTATGTCCGCTGGAAAAGGGTACCATGCAACCCACATGCAAAGACACACACACACATGCACAACACGCCTGTTCTTTTGACAGTATCTCAACAGAAGCAGTTTGAGCTGACAATGGAACGTTTCGTTGGACAGTTGGGAGGTTGTTACTGGGAGATGGATGGTGTTGTGTGTCAACCGTGGACTTTGGGGACAGCTTTCTAATTCCCAAGAAGCAGGCTTCTGTGTAGGCGGTGGTCTTATCTCTGCCACACAGGGCCTGCAGCGACAGTGGTATACCCAGGAGAGCTCTCTCTCTCTCTCTCTCTCTCTCTCTCTCTCTCTCTCTCTCTCTCTCTCTCTCTCTCTCTCTCTCTCTCTCACACAAACATGCACACACACACACACACACACACACACACACACACACACACACACACACACACAGAAATAATAACTAACATGTGTGTGCTTCTCTTGGCACATGACTCTGATCCGCACATGATGTTCTGTCTGGCAGCAGTGTGTTATGAGTGTACATCTCTGCAGTGACTAATAAAGTTAGTGGTTGAGCAGCAATCATCATTAAGACATCATAGCTTTTTATACGGCTGATTTTGTGTAATCTCAGTATTGTGCTGGCTGCAGACATAGACATGTATACAGAAGCATCTAAGCATAACTACATGTATATAACTGTGTTTTTCCTCTTTTTTTTAAAGAAACTTTGTTTTAGTTTTTTTTCTTTAGTACAGCTGCCTGTTTTCATTTCTTGTGTAACATCGGTGCTTGTCGATTACTTTTCAGATTCAATTTATTTGATCTTATCATCCGCATAACATCATTATTAGTGAATAACGGGCTGTTTTATATTACTTTATGTCCATGTCTGTGATTGTCAGTCAATCTCATTATGTTTTATAGTATTATTCTAAACCCTTAACATCAAGTTTTCCTCTCATTTCTCCTTAAGTAGCTTTAAGGCTGTTAAAATGTTCATATTCTACACTGTCTGTATATATATATATATATAAACTGCATCAGTTTGTTGATGTTAACTCTGAGTATAATATTCAATCCAAATTCTGTTTTAAAAACATAGCTGCACTGTTTTTTAAAATCAAAATATTCTACATGCCTTTTGCATAATTTTATTGATAATTCAGCCTGATATGTTTAGATCTGTACTAAACTTTAAACTAAGGCTCTGTTGGTTTCTAATGACAGCATCCGGTCAGTGAGCTCTAAGATGTGCTCATCTGCTGTATGGCTGTCGAACTTTTTGTGGAATCATTGTTAATCTTTTAATATTCATAATATTTTACAGCTTTACTGTAATATTTGCGTAGTGTCGTACTGATGATTTCAAAGATTGAAGTAGTTTATTGAATGCAATAAACGGCTCACTTTTTCCATGTTACTGTGGCTGATGGTGAAAACAAACTTACACAATTCAAAATATGCGTGAATATGACAATTTGAATATGTTATATTGTGAGGACGAAAATTCTTATTTTAAACATCAAATAAGTTTCACATCAACAAGAAGACTGTTGCGTGAATCAACAGGCATACTGTAGAAAACAGCACCTGGTGACACACCTGAAGTCTATACTGCCCTCTAGTGGGTGAATGCAGAAATTAACTAGAATGCGAGTTTTAGTTTTCATTTGAATTAGTCTCAGGCAGTTTTCTGTTTTACAATGATTTGAAAACACTGTATTTATGAATAAAATATGTTACAATAATGCATAGGAAGTCAAATCTGGACAGATTTCTAGAAATAACCTGTTTTGTGACTCAGATAACGGGGCAAAGGTCAGACATGCTCCAACTAGACAGAGCAGCTGTCATATGCTGCCTTCAAATGAATGCTATTAAAAAATATTGTAATAACAACTACAGAACATGCAAAAAAAAAAAAAATTAAAGGAACAGCTTGATTGCGTCAGGTAGCTTCAAAACTTTCATTTCTAAATTAAGAATTAGGCATTACAGTGCTGCCAGTGTGCAGGGCTTCATGGAATATAGATTTCAGAAGTTTTAAGAACCTACAAATATCATGGCCTGATAAAATGATATGGATTTTAGGTCAACAGAATAAAGAATTTAATATTTCACCACCATATTCATTCCTGGGATGGAGGGAAGATTTCGAAACAGAAATATGACCTTCAAGTTGGGAAATAAAAATTATCCAAAAAACAAACAACTGAAAGGTTGAATAAATAAGATGTTATGAGGGCGTGTGTGTATTGCTGGACAAGAAATCCTCGCTACTTCCCTGGTTACTGTAAAAAAAAAGAAAAAGAAAAAAAAGAGAAGGGAATAAAAAGGTTCCCAGCAGCACTTGAAGGCAGCAGCAGCTGAAACCAGGAGGACAGAAAGCAGACGTGGACATGAGCGAAAGAAGAAGCCCAGTTACTCTGAAAATAATCCTCATAGGAAACTCCGGGTAAAGACAATAAGCTTCTTTACAAGAAATCTTACTTTACTTATAGAAAGCTTTTGATGTACATGTCCGTCGCCAGTTCTTTCACTTTCATTTTCATTTAGCCTGCAGCATGATGTAGTCTACAAATCACAAGTGTATCATTTATTTGCACATTCTCAACGGTGTAAAAGTTAGACGACTATTTAACAGCACAGGGAGATAGAAGATTACTGTTAAATGTCAGTGTGAGGTATGACATTTGACTGTGTTATACTTTTACTTGGTGTGTATGTGTATATGTGTGTGTGTGTGTGTGTGTGTGTGTGTGTGTGTGTGTGTGTGTGTGTGTGTGTGTGTGTGTGTGTGTGTATGTATGTGTGTGTGTTTGTGTGTGTGTGTTTACTCAGGGTGGGAAAATCCTCCTTCATGAACAGATATGTGAATCATCGCTTCACCAACATGTACCGTGCCACCATAGGGACCGACTTCCTGTCCAAAACAGTGAACATAGATGGGGACACAGTCACAATGCAGGTAAATCACCTGTAGCAACAGGACAATGACACGTGCTCCCAGTATGACCTAACTTTGTCTTCAGCATCATGTCTCTGTGTGTCTCAGATCTGGGACACAGCGGGCACAGAGAGGTTCCAGTCTCTTGGCACCCCTCTGTACAGAGGAGTCCACTGCTGCATGCTGGTGTTTGATGTCACATTCAAGTCCAGTTTCTCTGCTCTGGAGCAGTGGAGGAAGGAGTTTCTGCTCCAGGGAGAGCCCATGGACCCATCTGACTTCCCCTTCATTGTAGTGGGGAACAAATCTGACCTGAGCAACCGGGAGGTCAGTAAACATGTTGATATTAAAATATTGATCAAAGTGTTAATATTGTGAGGAAAATTTGATGGAAGATATTTCCAGTGAAAGCTCCACTGAAATCCACACTGGTTAAACTAAATATCCTTAGTGAGCTAAATATGGCAAATAAACTGTGAGAGGAAATTATTACAGGTTTTAGAAGTTTAACATAACTGTGATCAAGGCAACCAGAGCAGTAACTGACTGATAATAATACAGCATGATTGGCTTTAAAAGAGCTATAATAAAATGTGGACAGACAACTATGTTTGTACACAAAATATATTGTGAAATGTTCATGACTCACTCATACAGGTCACATTATACCATTTAGAAACTAAGGATTGAAGATGTTTAGCCTCTCAGTTTGAATCACAGCTCAAGCTGAAGTTGGCAGGTAATTGATTGAATCATTCTCTGGTTCCAGCTTCCTTAATGTGAAGCTTTTGTGTTTTAATCATCGTAATCCTGAATGTCTTTAGGTTTTGGACTGTTGAGTCAGATTAAACAAGACATCTCAGGCTTTCGGAAATTTTAACAGGCCAAAGTGACCTTTTTTATTGTTTGTCACATTTTCCTAAACAAACTTCACTAACTGTTCTGAGGTGAGGAGTGAGGCAGGATACATGATCAGAAATCTACTTCATGCAAAGACGCATGAATGGATTCAGAGTGCTGGAGCTGTAATGTATTACTTTTCCATGTAGTTCTCAGACATTTTACACACACGTTTCTGACATGAGAAGTGCTACCTGCCGTTTGTCTCTCTCTTTAGGTGTCTCACAAAAAGGCCCTGCAGTGGTGTGAGGAAATAGGAGCAGAGTACTTCGAAGGCAGCGCCAAAGAGGATCTAGATGTGGAGAAGCCGTTCCTGAGAGCGGCACAGAACGGATTACAACAGGTGACTATTTATAATAGACAAGAGGAAAGACACAACATCCGTCTATGTTTAACATGTTTATTTTTGATGATAAAAGATACATTACTCCCTACAGTACAAAAAACACACATTGGAAAATACAGGACATTTCCAGATAACCTGCGAACAGCTGAGAGAAACTCGCAACAACTGTCAGTGCTGAGAGAGCAGCACTCATCCCAGTGTGGGAGGGAAAGTTCAGAGACACCTCGGCACTGCTGATGATGACCTATCTAACGAGGGTGCAAAAAGAGTGACCCAGCAAAGGTACTGTGGAAGGAAAGGACACAATTGTATACCACATGGAGAGAGGAACAAACTCATTAAATGTTTTTTTTTTTGAGAACCTTCAGCTTATGGTCTAACTTAAGGCATCACTACTAAAATACACTGCTTTTGCATGCATGTCTAGTTTTGTTCAACAGACACACTGACACGCACAAAATTATGAATGCATATGAAGAGAAAGTTCATTTCTAGAAAGAAATCGGGAAAGAAAAACCCACAAACATGAAGCCAAAAGGTGCGAGCCGGAGAAAAGGCGGCAAGCGAAACCTTTGGCTCGGATCTTCCTGGCCGTTACCATCACAACTGAATCCGCCCTTACAAAGTAGATATACACTCATGTCCAGTCAGACACCTCCTCCCTGTACAAGTATGTGTTGTAATGACTCTAGCAGTGATTCAGACTCCTACAGTGAATCAGCTCGACAAAAGCAAATTAGAACAATCAGGGAGACTATATATATTTATATATATATATATTTGTTTCTTTTATAAGTAAAGACACAAAAGGCAATCAAGAGATGACCAACATGTAAAAACGGTTTGTTACAGGTAATTATATAAAAGGCCAAGATGTTTTTTTTTGTTGTTGTTTTGTTTGTTTTATTCTTGCTCTATGAACGAACTAATTTACAAGTGAGTACACTCACTTTCTTCCCAAGACATCCCCATTCAAAGACATACGGGTTTAACACATCACAGTTAGCTTGCACACCATCTGTAGTCTGAAATACAGAGTCGTGGAAGGAAAAAAATTAAAATTTATTAAATGGATTCACATACATCAATAGGATAGGGAAAATGTCTACTAATATAATTTGCCATTCTAAAAATTAAAGAGGTGAAATACCACATTCATGAGCATAAAAAGCGCAGGACAACTGGTTGGGATGTTAAAGGGGGAAAAAGGTATGAAAGATGTGATGTTGTCTTCTTCATACACCGTGAAAATTCCATGTTTGGCAAACAAAGAAACAAGCATTGAGTAAGTTGAAGTAAACAAAAGTAAAAACTCTCCTCTCCCTGGGTCCACTTCAAAGTTCCCTTCAGTCCTATAACCTCTGCGGTTCTACTTTGAACAAATACAAAAGTCTTTCTCTTTCATTACCGTCTGTTAACAACAAGAACATACGACCAACTGAATGAAGGTTTTTTTTTTTAAAAATATAGTGGCAACCTCAACACAGCCACCCATCTTCCCACGAACACAAACTATGGGGATGAACAACAGTTAAAAAAAGTGATGCTTTAAAAATGCACAACATACACATACACACAGGAGGAAAAAAAAAAAGCTTAAAAAATACAAAAATAAACTACACAAAAGATCTTCTGCATCATTGCTTGCTAATTTTTTGGGAAGGTTTTGCAAGATTTTTTTGTGTGTGTGCTGCAAGTCTCAGTCCTAGCAAAGTCTGTCGTTAATTCTCTACAAATCTCTTCCTTTGTCATTCTTTTTTTTGTCCACTTCAAAGTGTCGGCCAACAGTCCTCATCTTGGGTAAAAAGCGCACAGTGATGACATTACCAGCAGACTGGAGTCCAGTACAACAACAGTACAGACTTGGTTCTCGATGAAGCAAATTTGTTTTGAGCAAAAAAGAAAGGAAAAAAATTATGTCCTCTTTCGTTTGAGGACAAGTGCTTTATTTGTTTCCATACCGATTTTTCCTCTCATCTAAACTAATAACTCCACAGCCTTTTTTTTCTCAACACTGTACATCATTTCATGTAGTCTCTCTCTACATCCCCCCCAGGATTCACAAAACAAAAGACGAAGAAAAAAAAAAATAGTAACATTGTTGCGCTCAGGCTGGCTCCCAGTTTGTGAGAGATGTAAATGCTTCTTTATACTGCTCAACTACTGAAACAAGCCAAAAATAGATGTTAAAAGGATGGAAGGGGATGTGACTGAAAAAGATAATGTGCTTCTAAGTTTGTGTTGCTCTAAAAATAGTACGACCAACAGAACGAGGAAGGAGGGTTTTATCTACAGAAACATCTCTCAGATTGACTTTCATCTCGGCTTCATACGGTTGTTCTGCCTCCATTGCTGTCTTGATCTGAGACTTGAGGGTGGAGGATGAGATTAGGATGAGGATGAAGAGGTGGAGGGGTGAAGGTCAGTCTTCCTGATAAAAGGACACCAAGTTGAAAAAAGGACAAAAGACTGGGAGGGGTCTCTGGGCAACCTCACTGGTCCGTCCTTGCTTTCTTTGGACCAGCAGCCTTACTGTAAGAGCACACATGAAACCAGAGTAAGTATTGCATGTTTTATTCATCAGTGCCATGTTCATCTCTGGCCTGTGTGCACAGTATCAAGCATGAATACAGTACTTACGTATCGGGAGAGGTGCCTGGTCTTTTGGGGGCCGGTTTTGCAGAGGCAGCATCTTTACCAGACTCTACAAAGCAGAAACATGGTTAAAAAAAAAAAAAAGATCTTTATCTATAATTGCCTTGCTCACTTACTAATAATTGGGTATCATTACTAATGTAAATTAGTCTGCTCACCCTGTAGCCATCGGACTTGGGTGGCAGGACCATAGCCCTTCTCGTTGCGGGCAGCGATGCGGAAGATGATGGCTGGCTTGGTGGTGTAGTCGATGTGGGCGTTCGAGAGGCTGGACGACTGCACCAGGCAAGAGGGGTTGGGTCCACAGTACACACGCATAAAGGCTAGCTGGGCGGGGGTGGAGGCCTTCGCTTCAGCTGTCTGGTTGCTCTGGATGGCCAGGTACACAGAGTACTCAATGATCTTCCCCGACGTCACCGAGGGTGGCTCCCAGGTCAGGTGGGCACCATCTGGGCTCTGTGGGGTGACAAGAAAAATAAATATCCTTAGTCATGAAAACAGCAAGTGTTATTGTCAGCAGGAGTTACAACCCCTGGTGTCAAATTATTAATTGGAAAAAAAGGATGACAAGGTGAATAAAAGCTTTACTGGTGTGTTTACCTTGCTGATTTTGATGGCACAAGGTGCACCTGGGAACCCTGGTAGGCAAGTCTTAAACGCAGATATCTCTGAGAAAGATCCACGACCACAAGCGTTGATTCCAGCAACACGGAACTTATAAGCTGTTCCGGGCTGCAGCTCCATTTTCTTCATCTGGCCATAGTCTGGCACGATGCCAGAGTCATCCTACCAAACCAAAGATAGGAGGTTAGATACACTGAACACATCAACATACAGTCATCTAAGCATGAGTCTCCTGAGATACTTACATCTCCTTGAGAATCATCTGCTGGCACATAAAAGTGGGTGACAACCATATTTGTGACTTTAACGATTCCAACATCAAACCACTGGTTCTCTTTCTTTACAACAGGCTTCACTGGGGTTGGCTGAGGAGCTTGTTTCTGCACAGAGTAAAAAACAGTCAAAAATGTCCCTTTTTTCCCCCTCTTGAACCTGACTGGACCATCCAGATATTCAATAATATTATGAGGACTTACTTCTCCCTCAATGCCATTGGCGACTTCTGCTAAAGCAGCTGCTGCTTGCAGCTTGGCTGGACTTGCCACCGATACAGACGGTGCAAACGTACTTGATGGAGCTAGTGCTGTGGAGCAGAAGGTGCCAAAAAAAAGAAAAAAGAAAGGGTCAGTCTAGGGTTTTTCTTTTTACAGAACATCCAAAGTTACTCTTTGAAGAAGCACAAAGTCTTACTCTCAGCTGTGGTGCGTGGCAGCAGAGACGCCACAGCACTAGTGACTGCAGCAGCCATCTCATTGTGTCCATTGCTCTCGACAGAAGGATCGTTGAGGCTGTCAGCAGGGGCAAGACCCTCAGTTGGCAAGCTTGTGTCTACGGAGGCCTGCTGGGCAGCAGCCTGAGCCTCCTGCAGCTGCTGCTGCTGCTGTACCAGTGCTGCAAGCTCCTGCTGGGTCAACATGATGGGGATGTTGGTGGGCTGCTGACTCTCTCCAGCTGATTCACTCTCATCTGTAAACATGGAAAGTATGATAGAGTTTATACATACAGCAAGCATGTCAACTTCTTTCCAAACTGCAAAGGTAAAACCAAATGTGCGGTGAAGTCTGACTTTTCAAAACTATTATTGAACCCACTCATTACAGCTTGCTGGGCAGCCTGGAGGACAGCCTGAATAGCGAGGGCCTGAGCTTCTTCAGTTGCTGCTGCCTGAGCAGCTGCCTCTGCTGCTGCAGTCACTGCCAGCTCCTCGTCCGACAGCCCTGTTACCATCAGCGTGGCTCCCTGGCCCTCAGACATAAGCTCTGAAGGCAGGTTCAAGGCTGTCGCTGCTGCTGCTTCTCCCTGATAAACACATTATAGCATTTCCATCAAATAAAAGCAAAAATAGCATTTTACATTTATGACACAACTGGCTGTGATCATTTCTTGATCATGATATATAGGAAATGTAAAATGATGGAACAGATTTTCAAAATGCAGAGCTAACACTGACTGTGTGTTGCACTGTATTTACCTCTGCTTGTGTCTCCATGGCAGCGGGTCCCTCCTCTGCCGGTGCAGCTTCTGCTGACGCTGTCTCATCAGTCTGCATGGGTTCCTCTGTAGAGCTGGCAGCAGTAGTCACTCCTTCTGTGATTGACGAGATCGACTGGAGAGAAACAAAGACAAAATATTTTGGAGATGACATGTTTCTCTAACATTACACAGTCTGTTTCTGACATGCAGCTCTGAAATGACCACTTAGGATTAGTTTTCAGACAATTGGCTGATTCTGCCAGTGAATGAATGTGATTCTTACAGGTACAGAGGGTCCAGGAGCTGGTGTGGACTGAGTAACGGTAGTGATCGCCCTGCCCTGGGTGGTGGTAACCATGCCAGATGCTGCAGTGGAGGAGGCCACTTCTGTGCTGCTGGTGCCTTCTGCTCCCTCCTCTGTCTGTTGGGCTGCTGACAGACACAAAAGTCATCATTTAGGCTTGAGTTCAAACCAATAAACTTGTTTCATGTCCTTCATGCAACACAAGTATCTACAATGTGACAAATCATCATGTCTGGATGTGACCGTGCTTTTGCTGTTTCTGTTAGAGGGGCAAGAACGTGTCGTGAGATAAGATCTTATTTTGCAGACTGAATTTGGGCAGAATCACTTACTTCATGTTGTGTTGTGGCTTGTTGTAAGTAATCACACAGATATTACAGTACACGTGGCTTTACCTGTGCCTTCGCCTGTCTCCATATTGCAGGTGGCAGTGGTAGCTGTGTTGGTGGTCCCAGTCTCGTGTGTTTCACAAGGTGGGTTTGAGCAAACCCTCTGAACCACGCCTGCTGGTGTGCTGGTCTGTTCTCCTCCCATACTGGAGGTGGCTGTGGACGGGGTGTTGGTGGTCCCTGTCTCGTGGGTTTCACATGGCGGGTTGGAGCACACCCTCTGTACTGTGCCAGTCTGGCCTGCGTTCATGTTAGAAGATGCCTGGGTGGCTGTGTTGGTGGTGCCTGTCACGTGAGTCTCACAAGGTGGGTTGGAGCATACCTGCTGGGTTCCTCCCATGTTAGCCGATGCTGTGGTAGCTGTGTTTGTCGTCCCAGTTTCATGAGTCTCACATGGTGGGTTGGAGCACACGCGCGGCACAGACATGTTCGAAGATGCCGTTGTGGCTGTGTTGGTGGTTCCTGTTTCGTGGGTTTCGCAGGGTGGGTTCGAACACACCTGCCCTGCTCCCATTGCAGCAGAGGAGGTGGTGGCTGTGTTGGTGGTTCCCGTCTCATGGGTCTCACAGGGCGGGTTAGAGCAGACCAAGGTGACGGTCCCCGAGCCCTCTCCAGCGGCTCCAGCCTCCGTGGAGCTGGGCTGCTCAGAGGTTGGTGATGCCAGAATAGACACTGGTAGATCCTGGACTGGTTGGGCTTCTACACCACTGGGAGTTGTGATCAAAGTCACCTGGGTGGGCTGGTTCTGGGTAAACAAAGCAAAGCAATTTTATAAAATTATACAGCATGTTTCATACTCAAAAAGTCAGAAATCCTTTTACTCACTTTCTATAGATGTTATTCAATTTTTCCTAACAGCAGCTCTGTCATTGTTCTGTGGTTACAGAAATGCTCTAACCTTTGCAGTCCTTATCTCAGGCTGAGATACCATATAATAAATGAAAGCTCATCGTGCTGATGATGAAATTATTTCATGTTCTAATGACTCTAATGGGCTGCTGGGTCTCACCTGCACTGTGATGGTGGAGGAGGGCAGTGTGGAAGCAGAAGTCAGACTGGTCTGAGCAGTGGACACAGTTATCGCAGATGGGCTGATGACCTGGCTGGACAAGGTAGCAATGGTTCCCAGTGTGGTGATGGGGGTAACCAGAGATGCATTGGAGCTATCCACAGTGC
Source organism: Scomber scombrus (assembly GCF_963691925.1). Lineage (NCBI taxonomy): Eukaryota > Metazoa > Chordata > Actinopteri > Scombriformes > Scombridae > Scomber > Scomber scombrus. The sequence continues at coordinate 10,395,563 of NC_084972.1, forward strand.
CCCCAGCCAGGCTAGAAGAGACTGTACCAGTGACCGTCCCAAGAGTGGTGACACCTACAAGGAAGAAAAGTGGCATTAAAGTCATAAAGCAAAAGACTCATATAGACAGACTACATATGCATCAAAATCAATCTCAATGGTATCATCCAATAATAGAAACTTGATAAATATAAGAACATGATTATTTTTACCAGTAGTCCCCTTGACAACCAGAGTGGTGACAGCAGGCTTTACAGCAGACACAGTCACTGGCGTAACAAGTCGTACACCACCTACTGTGCTCATGGGCACAGTGCGCAAAATAGTTCCTGGCTGCCCAGGAGCGCCCTTTAAAACCACCTTAAGACACAATTCAGTATTAGTCTCCTCACATGTACCATAAACAGGCAGCTGAAATGCGTTAATATAATCTCTATTATATCTACAAAGGTTGGTTTACAGAAGGAGTTTACCTGTGTCAGTCCCTGCTGGCCAGCTGCTGTGGCAAGTTTGGGCACCGCAGTGATGATTTTACCAGGAGTTCCAGTAGTCATCACCTTTGTGGTGAGGATTGTGATAGGCGTTTTCATTCCTGCACTGCTTGTTACACCTGTGACAACAGCACAAATGCCTGAAATTAGTTTACATCAGTCAGCTCAGGATACATTACCATAATACCAGACCTTGATTCATGTGCACCTGTAAATTAAGTTCTTGTTGTTTACATCCCTGTTAACTGCCATTGCAAGAAACTAATTTTTAAAAATGATCAAACTTGAGACTACATCATCACTAATGCCTTTGTGACATGCAATTACCACTAATCTGAAACACTAACCACCAAGGTTATAACAAAATCATTTGATCCAGATGCTTATCCACAACATCATCATTAATTTTTAGGGCTGATGTCAATCGTAAATATATGTAGGCTGTTGGGTTATGTAGCTGTAACAAATTAAACTTCATTGATTTTGGACCTGTGGCTCCAGGCTGGCTCATGATGGCCGACATGGGGATGGTCTTAATGATTGTGGTGCCCTGCTTAGTGGTGGTAGGAGAGACGCCACTGATGTTGAGGATATGGGGCTTGTTTCCTGTGCCTCCTGCCTGGGAAGTGGTGATGATGGTTGTGGGCTTTCCATCTGCAGATGTCACCAGCTTCAGAATGGTTCCGGCTGGGAGGGGACCCTTTGTCTGGGGAGAGATGCACACGTTATGCAAACCATCTAGAGAAAGATATCTGGTGCCTGTCTCAGGAGTTTTAAGCAACCACCTGTTTTTTTCCTGCACTCATGCAGATAGCTGACCTGTATGAGCTGTGTGAGAGGGTTAGTGGAAGTCTGGCCTGTGACAGCTGATGTCTGCACTGGCTTGGTTTGTACAACAGACATCATCTTGCCAAGGTTGGAGATCTGCCGACATAGGAGAGAGACTCAAGTTCATGAGTCGCCAGAAAAACATCGGACAGTACAGGGAATCCAGTGGAAAGGTGGACAACTAATTCGGTGGCTCTATAAATCATTCTTCACTGGCTTAACTGACTGACAGTCATGCAAATCACTAACATCATGCTCCCTTTTTTCTTAGTAGAGTTCTCCAACAGTCACTGCAGGCCAACCTTTACTCCCTCCCCCAGTGGTTCAAGCTCAGAGCATGTTGTCACCATCTTGTGACAAACCATAAAAACAAAATGCACACACAAAGTGTGTAAAAGCAATTTACAGAACCCATGATTTACAGCATGCGTGTGAAAACACCAAAGGATGCTCTTTAATATAGTGTTCTGGTATTATTTTGTGCCAAAAAAGTCCTGTTTTCTTACCAGAGTTCCACTGGTGAGGGGACTCTTGACAAGAGTGATGGTCTTGGTAACTCCTCCCACCACAGTGGTTACCACCTGGGCCTGCTGGGCCACTGTGACTGCACCAGACTTGTGCACAGTGATGATGGGTCTGGTGGTGGTGGTGGGAGAGGACCCAGTTGCTGTGCCCACCTGGGCTGCAGCAGTTTTTAGCATCCGGGTGGCTGGGTTACTGACCTACAAGCACAAAATTATTTTAACAACTGACTTGTTACAGCTGACTGTATGATGTTTCACATGCAATACACACAAATGACATAGCTTAGGGAGATCTGTACCATGACCGGAGATGCCACTTTCATTGTGGTTGTGCCGGGGGAAACCGCTACAGTTTTGAGAATGGTGGCACCTGCAGGAACATTGAGGACAGTGCCTGCAGACGAGGGCGGGATCTTCTGTGTTGCTGCTGCTGCAGCAGCTAAAGCTGCCATGCCACTCATCTGAGGGCTACTTCCAATTGGCTGAGAATGAAAGAAGTAAACAATTGTTGAACACAATTGCTAATCTAATCTTAAATGTATTAAAATGCTCTGCAAAATTGCTCATACCGATCCTTGGGTGGTCTGGGCAGGCATTACCATTCGGACACCTGGAGGAAGGGATGTCATAGTGACAGGGGATTTCCCAGGCTGGCTGGGGCGTACTGTGACAACAGATGCGCCTGTGGCAGCCTGCGGAGCTGCAACCTTTAATACAGCTGTAAAATAAGGGAAATTAATGTTTAGACTTCATGTGCAGTGCTTTTGCAGCTTTAGAGCTTTTTATTTTAGTGACAAAGAGGAGTTGTAATGAAAGGAATGATGAGTTACTATAATAATACCTGTCTGTGGTAGGCTCTGAGCAGAGGGTGCTGCAGCAGCTGGTGCGGGGCTCTTTGGAGAGTTCACAGGCTGCGAGGGGGTTGCACTCATGACTGGTGAAGCTGCAGCTGGAGTTGCAGGGATGTCATATTTCTGCAGTTGCAGCAAGTAGGTGTCAGCCGTGGATACGGCACCCCAGCTCACCTCCAGAGAATTTGTGTTGGCACGGACTAACTGCACCCTGGCAGGGGCATGTGGCCGTTCTGGGGGAAGAAGAACAAGAAAATTAATATCATTGACACTATTTTACAACCTGAGTCACAGAAGTCACTGATTATGGCGAAAAATAAAAGTTACCGCACACCTACCTGTTTCCAGGTACCAGAGGTCTTTACAACAGACTTGGTTGTTCCAAGCTTTACGATAACCATCACGGCCACTCCAAACATATAGTCTGGAGTTGATTGCCACAGCACAATGGCCAGCACGAGCCCTGGGGATGTTGTCTTCGAGAGTATCCATCAACACTGTCTCCCAACACATCGAGTCTATAGACAAATATATGACATAAAAATTAAAACAACTACAGTCCAACTTATTTAAAACTAAAAGTAAAATACAGTATAATAAATACAGAGGCAGACATACCTAGATTTAGACAGGCAAGAGTGTTTGTACACTTCCACTCCTTCTCATGTGTGGCCACCTTGACATCATCCATTACCAAAGGAACCCATCCTCCAAAAACATACATCCTGCACAGTGAAAAAATGTATCAGTGAGAAGCTGATATGGAGCACAGATTTTTCTACTGGAAATTCAAACATGATTAAAAATCATTCAAAATTATTGGCAAGGTACAGCAGCTGTCTCACTTGTTTGTGATGGTGGTGGCAGAGTGAAGACTTCTGGGAAGTGGTGCTGTGCCGCTTACTGATGGTTTATTCCATGTCAGGGTATCTGGAGACAATGACAAGCAGTAGGATGTAAAGCAAAAATGCATCAATGTAATCTGACACATAAATTAAGCACCACAGTTTAGGCAAATGTACACACACCATTGTCAAACATCAACTTTTTATCCTCCCCTGAGTGTGGGACTCAAAGGTGATTAGGTTCAATCTCCTCTTGCCTGATTGGGTATACACTGATTCTGGCTGCTAGTGTGGCTTTGATAATTTAAATAATATTAGTTTTCAATTAAATTTTAGAGACATACCAATATCAAGTGTCCAAAGATCTCCGAGACGACAACCGCTCATCCCTCCATAGATTATCAGGCGTGATTTCCTGCTTGTCTTTTCTGTGTATACCACAGCTGTGTGGCTCTCACGAGGGGGAGGCAGGACTCCATATGTAATTGGAATATCCCACCCAACCACACTGGAACCCGCACGAAGCTCGAGTGTGTACAGATCATTCAGGTATCTGATAATGAAAACCCACATATTAGTCACATTCATATTAATGGTTGAAACACAACCTCAAGCAGTCATATGTCAGAGCGCCCTACCGGCTCCTGCTGGAAAACATCTGTACCTGGGAATGTTGTTTTTTGGGTCTTCGCTGTCATTGGCTAAGCCACCAAACAGGTAGCATTTGTTGCCCACCAGGGAAAAACTGTGGCCAAGACGAGGACAAGGAGGGGGCCCATTCTTCGGGTTTTTTGCTTTCAATTTTTTCCATTCCCATCTGCTGGCCTAAAACAGACAACAATGTTAAAATTCTTAATTAACCAAAGGTTGACCTCATTCCCTATTTTGATAGTTAGGATTATGTGTCAAAATGGAAGCTGAAACTATACATACTGTCTTTACTACTTCTATTTTAAAAGTTGTTTCAATTCATTCATTTTGTATTTCAGTTTTATTTTATTCTATTTAATTTCCTGATTAATGATTGGAGCTAGGCAAACAAAATGTTATTGGGTCATACCTTCTTTATATCATAAGCACAAAGAGTTTTGTAACTTTAACTTCCCTCACTGGTCACAGTTAAGCTTTTGCAAGTAGAATAAAGACATGCTTTAGGTGGAGTGCATAGGGTACTTGGTTAATTGAACATAGTTAAACTAAACATAATTAAGGCACAGGTTAACTCATTCAGTCAATAACTTTATTACATCTCCAGACTTCCCTTCCTCCCGAAAATGGGATGTTTTCATCTTGATGTGATTGTCTTTAAAGTAACTGCTGAGTGATTAACTATTTATCCATTTGCTGTAACTTAGTGAACCCTTTTAATTCTTAATTAAGGCATTTTGTAAATCAATGTAATTCTGAATAATTTAAAAGAGAACAATCTATGAATAAATTACTTCTTACTCCGAAAACTTACAACACACTTCTCACTCTGGATTTGACCAATCAGGATTCATGTTTTCATTCAACCCTGTTCATGAACTTACTATTATTGTCAACAGCTAAACTGAGCTACATTGAGCGCACTCACATTGTATGCTGTCCTTGTAAATATGTTGACAGCTACAACATATCATTAAAACTATGGGTTTGTCATGTACTTTATGAACCTCTTTCATATATTGACAAGCTCAGATGCAGAGAAACAAGCTCAAATGTGGCCATGCAAATGTGCAGATAATATCCGCCTGGCTAAGATCTCGGAATATGAACATGATACCGTGCATATAAAATGTTGCCGTTATGCGTTTTAAGCAAGTTTATCTTTTGTGCTTTATGATAACAGTTATTTCAAATAAAGCTAAAATATACATCCTACCAATTCAGGTGTGAATGTAACTGTAATTGAAAATGGCAGGTTATTTTCCATAGACAGATACCTGTAGTTCATAGAGATCGTTGCTGTACTTTCCATACTCCACCATACCACCAAACACCAGCAATCTTGTGCCATCACAGACAAAACCATAGGCAGCACAACCGGGGGGGATGTCGCCACGGACCGCTGGGATAAACCACTGGTTTGTTGCTTGAAATTTAAAACAATAGTAACAGTGGGAAATCAGTATTATATAAGTATAAAAATACATTTGTGTGTGTGTGTATACATAGTATAAGTTGATGAAATTCTAACAGAAGTTTTATGACTAGTATAACCTCTAAACAACTTTCCTGTTCATTATAACATAAATTAAAGTCTGCATTTTAGGATGGGGGCACATACAATAGATGTATTGAGTGTCTGTCATATGTGCAGGCAATTGGGGCAGAGCAAATGCTTAAACCAACCAGCATCATCCATTTTATTTTAGCCCGCCTTTTTTAACGTGCATTAAAACCCCATCTCCAGCAGAGGGGGCCAAACACAACCACAGAGGATCCGCTTGGCCTGCTGAGGCCTGTACGCTACTTAATTTTGCACATCACGAATCTATCTTTAAAAATAAAATGGTGCTCTTTTTAAAAGGTGAAGACTCTGTACAATTATTTTATGATTGTTTCACATTGTAAAATATGTATTAAAATTAAGTATATCATGCTTGCTGTGGACAACAGTTAGGTATGTAAAGTTAATCTTACCGGTGTTGTATACATGTAATTCATCCACTATCCCTTCGTTTCCACCGCCAAAGACAACCATAAGCTCCTTTATAGCTACAGCTCTGTGTCCATGTCTGGGCCGGGGGACAGGACCGGACCATCCGAGGACCCGCTTCCACCGCGGCTGCAGGACCGACACCGCGGAACCAGGAGCAGACATGACTTCTGTCGGAGGATAAAAATAATAATAATACATTTAATTTGTACTGCACTTTTAATTCAGAGTGAAACTTGCTACAGTATTGATAACACAAAACACAAATCATAAAGGAGATAGTAACAACAATAGTTTAAATGGAAAAAGAACCCATAAATGATCATGTGTTTGCTGAAGTAAAAGGGATATCTTCCCGTTACTGACTGAACAGCTGCAGTAACTTCGCTCACAGTTTTAAGATGGCTCGGATAATGAACACATTCAAAGTCTGGCCAACTTCTATCTTGTAGCCCCTTCGTTTCATCTTTGACGCTGAAGTTAAATACTGAAGAATGCATGAAATCCCTGTAGCACTTAAGTTAGTGTATCAGTTGTTTCTAACCATTGAATTCAACCCATGGAAGCAGCCATCTTGCAACCAAACAAACCCCCGCTAACGCCGCTGCCAGTCTGAAAAATGGCGGAAGCGACTGAAAAAGACAAAAACATGACGGCTAACCAGCTACACGAGCACAGAAATGCATTATAATAAAAAAACCAATCCAACAAATATGTATCGGGCCCACACACAGCTGCATCTCAGGCTTTAAACCTTAGTTGGAGACGTTAGGAAGAGTCGGCTGTTTTCATGCTTCTCTGGGAGTCGCCATATTGTAGCTAGCGAGCTATGCTTTCTCCAGAAGCGCTTTACCGCACTTATTAACATTAAACACAGTATTTAAGCTCGCTTGAACACTCTCAATTGTTGTGAAAAACATGCTTCTTAACACCCATCGAATAATTTACTTAAATACACTGTTATTTAAGCACAGTCTTAGTGTTCAAACGTATCTTGGCGTTAGCTGCACTCCGTTAGCACTAGCGGCTAGTTGCCGAAGCTAAACAGCGTTAGCATCTGTCAGCGCGTCGCCGGGTTCTACAATTAAATGCAATATAATTCTGTTGTGTTTTGACATGCATAAGTTACCTGATACAAATTAAGTTGCAACATAACTCTTAACTCGTAGCTAAACAGAGTTAAAGTGCATAAACATTAGTGTTATTGTGTTTCATGCCGTATCTGGCCTGGTTCAACAGCTCCCTAAAGAAAAATGGCCGGGCCACAACAAAACACAACAAACTGACTGAGGGCGCACACATTCACACATTTTACCTACTTATTTCGATGCAGTAGTCGAAAAAGCACGGATGTGTGGTCTTATCTGGCGGCAATAATCCAAATTCATTCGCTTAGTGAAGAAGTATTTCCTCTCATGCCTGCCTGGAAGCTGCCATCTTCTTGACAACCAGAGGCGGAGGAAGATGGACGAGCTGGCGTCACCCAAAGCAAACATGGCGGCGAACCCGCTCACTAACCGCTTTACACACTAACGCATGAATTGTTTCTGATATTTGACACAAATAACCAGTGGTGGATGCTCTGTATAGGACGGTGCTTCAAGGAACAGTTGAAATCTGTATGAAGTAAACGTATTACGAGTTTCAGCAAATTACAAGAAGTTGTGTTACAGCGCTCGGCTTATTGTCCCTTACTAAAGATGGCGACATCCGTACGGGAGCCCCTTTTAATTTTAATATTGTAGAGGCTTCTAGTTTCTTTCTGCTCTAAACCTACTTAAATATGCACATAAATGCACAATAATAGGGTTGATGCACTCATTTAAAAATTTCGCGCTTACACATATTAAACGTTGCCACGCCCACATATATCATAAGTGCGCCCTCCACTGACAAAAGTAATAAATTACTATATTACTTTACTGGTACTTTCCGTAAATGGCACTGTGCATAACTATATATTACTGTACATTCCTAAACAGGTATTCTACGTTACTAAAGATTAAAATATTGGCACTATACATAACATAACTATATTACTATAGTGGTACTAGACGTCACTTTATATCACTATTGACACTAGGCTATACATTATTATATATTACTTATATTACTGTTACTATATATGACTATACATTACTACATTGTATATTTATTTTCATCCGTGTAGTCCAAACAAAAATGTCTGTTTCACAATTCCATTTATTTTAAAACTTTCTTTTTTTAAATACAGACTGTCAAAGGCGCAGTACTTTTTTTTTTTTTTTTTTTTTTTTTTTTTTAAAGCAAAAGAGAAATAATAACACATTATACAATATCGGGATGTGGGCTTAGATTTTTCACATTAGGAAGTTCAGTATCCCCACTACATTTCACTCAGTAAGCCCCATGGCTTGTTTTAGATTGCAGGTTGGACTGAATGGTATCCATATAGTTACGGTTATTCCAGTGATCCTGCACACTTCATGAAGATCCCACATCCAGAGGAGTAACTACCATTGCACAAAGCTTTATGTGCTGATGCCAAATGCACATATAAATAACAATAGTAAACACATATAAATGAATGTGGTTCATTGCCTGTTTCCATCAACTTTATGACATGCTGACATTTCACTGTTATGTGTTGCATGTGTGGAATATACTAATGATTACATTACATGCACTGAAGACCTGTCAACTTCAGAGCTTAGCCCGACTTTTCACTAAAAGTGGGCAAAAAATTAAATTTACTATTAATAACAAATTATATTATTATTGGTACAATTAAAAATAAGAAAAAAACATTTTAATTATGACAAATAAATTGAGGACGCTGCTACTGTCTCTCATTCAAATGTTCAACTGCTTGATTTTTGCAATTCCATATTAGTCCCTTAGATGGCAGACTTGTTCTGTTTATGTTAGTGAACAAGCTATGTATAAATCCTATAGGTAAAAAAAGAAATTAGAATTTGTATTTGATTGTTTTATTTTGAGTATGAAGCTGTAATGGCATCATGATGCCAACACACCACACAATTAATAACGACTGAATGATGAAACAGTCACAGTGCAAATTAAGACCAGGCATCACTTATAATCAGTTTTATTATGCAAAGAATTCAGCCACTCCTTCCACCTCTGGCACTGATCTCACATAGCCAGGAAAGGACATGTTCACACAGTTTTTATTTGCACACTGTATTTATTTGCTTTATATTACACAAACATATTTTGTGTGGAAGCAGTTTATATGCATATCTACAACAAAACTACAAAACAGATGTTATCTTATATGGACAAAGAGGCTGTTCTTATTCTTTTAGTTTATATATCACTTGTTAACATACAGTGTTCTGTTCATGATCTTACTTGTGTCAAGTTTCATGTCGAGCATTAATGCAGCACCCATCAGTGCCTAACTGAATGACATGATCATCATGCTAATGAGCATTACAGGAAACCATACCACTTTACAGCATCACCCAACAATCTCTCAAAACTCATGACGACTTGTTAAAACTCAATGATCAGATAAATCTGTGGTCAATAATTTATCAATCAATGATAAAAGAATATTCTAAAATGAAATAGCATGTGTATATTTATTTATTTCCAAAATGTATTAAACAAATGTTGTAGGTTGATTAAATGTGTAGTGACACATAGTTCTCTGTAATTTACTCAATTTTATTAAAGGGAATTTATCAAATTTCTTTTTTTCTCATTTGCTCCTATTTGGGTGGCTGCCTTTACTTTACATTTCACCTTAGTTTTGTACTAACAACAGTCAGGACAAGACAATGACAATGGAAAGGAACTAGAAGGAAGAAAGCACAAACTTTAGTACCCATGATCAGTCATTCTCTCACTAAAATGCAATTTGTTTGCTTTTTGCAAAAATGTAGACACAGTTAATCTATTTCTAGGTTTTTAATTCGGTTTGATCATTGATTTCAGTGTCTCCATGCTATATGCTCTGCAGTAACAGTTATTTGTGATTTTCTCAAGTTTCGCTGCAGCCAGTGTGTGTTCACCGATAAGAGCCACACTTTCCACCATCCACACATGGGTCATAGTATTAAGGTAAGTGGTGTGATCACATTATATATTTAATAAGGTGCCCATGCAGACTGTCATTTTGCATGTAGGTAAAACCTCATGAACCCTGCTTATTCATGTGAACACAGGAGTAATATCAGAGCAGGTTACATGTTGTCCAGTAGTTGCTTTTCATAATGTGAGCACATTGAGATATTTGGTCATTGAAAAATTAAAAAACAAAATAAAAACAAAAATAACAACAACAAAACACCTACAGGGGATGATCAGAATAAGAAGCTTCTGCAGTGGGAAACTTACAGGATTTACTTGTCTTGTGATAATGGTGTCTTGATAAATGTGAATGTTAATTACAAACCCAATTCCAACAAAGTTGGGTCACCGTGTAAAACGTAAATAAAAACAGTATGCAATGATTTGCAAGTCTCATAAACCCATATTTTATTCACAATAGAACATAGAAAACATAAAATGTTTAAACTGAGAAATGTACCATTTTAAGAAAAAAATAAGGTAATTTTGAATTTGATGGCAGCAACATGTCTCAAAAAAGTTGGGACAGAGCCATGTTTACCACTGATGTAGCACCCCCTCTTCTTTTAACAACAGTCCATAAATGTCTGGGATCTGAGGAGACCAGATGCTGGAATTTTGAAAGAGGAATGTTGTCCCATTCTTGTCAGATACATGATTCTAGCTGCTCAACAGTCCTGGGTCTTCTTTGTCAGATTTTTAAATTTTATGTATGCACCAAATGTTTTCAGTTGGTGAAAGGTCTGGACTCTAAGCAGGCCAGTTCAGCACCCGGACTCCTTTACTACGAAGCCATGCTGTTGTAATAGCTGCAGTATGTGGTTTAGCATTGTCTTGCTGAAATATGCAAGGCCTTCCCTAAAAAAGACGTTGTCTGGATGGGAGCATATTTTGCTTTAAAACCTATACCTTTCAGCATTGATGGTGCCTTTCAGGATGTGCAAGCTGCCCATGCCATAGGCACTAATGCACCCCCATACCACCAGAGATGCAGGCTTTTGAACTGAATGCTTAGAGGGTCCCTCTCCCTTTCAGTCTGGAGGACGTGGCATCCATGGTTTCCAAAAAGAACTTCAAATGACCATAGAACAGTTTTACACTTTGTCTTAGTCCATTTTAAATGAGTTTGGCACAGAGAAGACTGCAGCGTTTCTGGATCATGTTCACATATGGCTTCTTCTTTGCATGATAGAGCTTTAACCTCTATGTTCACAGACAATGATTTCTAAAAGTGTACCTGAGCCTATGCAGTGACTTCCATTACAGATCACAGGCATCCAATATTGATTTTCGGCCTTGTCCCTTGCGGACAGAGATTTTTCCAGATTCTCTGAATCTTTTGAGGATATCATTTACTATAAATGATGAGATATTCAAAGTCTTTGCAATTTTACATCGAGGAACATTATTCTGAAATTGTTATTTGTAGAAGCATTTTTTTCGCAGATGCCCATGTTTACTTCTGACAGACTCTGCCTCTCTAAAATGCTAAATGGCTAAAATCAGTCTGAGCCCACAGACTAAAATGTTCACTGTTTCGGTAATGACATAAAAATTGGGGACAACATTTTTACATAAAATTTGTATGTATTTGTATTGTTTGTACATGTAAATGTATTTTTTTGGACTTACTTTCAAAAATATCAAAAATATATTTTGAGAAACAACAATGGCAAAATTGGCAAAAATGATTTCCGTATCATTCACTCATTGAAATTTAAGAGTTAGGGTTAGGGACAGCCACCTCACAATAGAAAGTACCCTAAAATGATGATTTTATATATATTAAACTTACTGCTATCTCAAGTATTATTTTGGGTTTCAATACATAATATCAGGATCTTTGTTAACATCTAAGTGTTATATACTTAAATGCTTTTTAAATTGTTTTTTTTTGTTGGAGGACTGCAGTTTGCACCAATTGGGAAGAATGGCCCTTATATGCCAAATTTCTTTCCTGTGGGTATTTCTTTCCTGTGTGTATTTCTTTCCTGTGGGTATTTCTTTCCTGTGTGTATACCTGTAGTTGGTCCACCTACCCCACTGAGGTTATGTGGATGTGTACAGGACTGTTTTGTTTTCAACTGATGGTCTGGACCACAAACTGGTGGATTGTACTGACAGAATCAGGATAAAATAGTCACCATTGAGTCATTGAATGTGACATGATCAAATTTGAGTGACACATTTCAGCTAACAAGTGGACCTTGACTTAAGACCTTTTAAAAGAAGAAAAAAACCCCAATTTAGAACATTTAATTATTTCACTTTGCTAATTGATTTAAACTTGTTAACATTTTGGTTTTGTGACATAGTTTGCTCAAACCTTATATGTGAACATAAAATAATTAATCTGGTTGAAAACCTGTCAAGGGATTTATTCTGATGTTATGGAAACATATCAAACATCATTGCATGTCATTAAGATAGTGACTGGAAAAATCGCTGGAAAATTCCAAGAAACACAGTTTAAGAGTTTGCTCACAGAACAAAAAAAGAAATAGCAGAGATATCAGAACTTCCACAAAAAATAGTCCATTTTGTAAATATGTGAGCAGTCTATACAATTAAAACCTTTACCCCAAGTCCCTTTTAAGCTTATAAACATCTGTCATATATGCTTCTAGGAACAGATTAAAGGAAATGCTTATACCTTCTCTTACAGCGTAAGCGTTTTCATGGTCACATAGCCAATTAGACAGTTCATAGTATCGTGTCCTTACACATATGTGTTCACTGGTACAGTAGCGAGATGGAGGTGAAGGTAGAGCTCAGACAAACACTTTGACCTTCTATACCGCACTGAGCTGCCTGTAAGGGTTTATACATGGTAAGAGCCTTAGGAAACAATCAAGAACTCAATGTTGAACACCTAAAGAGATCATGATGTAAAAGCCACATTCGTTACATGGATGAAGGATTATGGCAGCAGGAGGTGGAGGGTTTTAAGGAAGTGTATTCCAGGTTTCCATCCACCACATACGTCACAGTTTGGCAGTGTTTTTAAAAGAACATCTTCTTGTGGGTTGAATTGTGCTATCACATCTATCATATTTTGTTGACATATAGCCAGACAGTTTTAGGGATTTGTCATGTTGAGGCACAAGATGAAAGCACGCAAGATGACCAATGTCTAAAAACTATAAAATGTCATCATTATTGTATAGAAGTCATAAGATTACAAATTAACACATCATAGTCAGAGTCATGTGCACATACTACTTTAACATTACCAAAAACAAATAATTTTTTTTCTTCAAATGCTATATTTGCAGTAAAACTATAAGCCACTTACCTTTAATGTTGAGGCATGCGTCACATAATGTCTATGATGAAAGAAAAAGTCACATAGTCTCCTATTCAAAATGCCAATTAACCTTTTTGCTTGTGTCCCTTGAATCTAAAAATTGTTTAAGCATCAAATAAAAAACCTCATTTACCAGCTGAAATATGTACAGAATAATTTGCAACTATTTGTTATAGTGATGGTTGCCCAATTTTACTTATGACTGTTAGTAATGAAATATAAAAGTTTCCCTAAAAGTTTGCTTTTAGACAGCTGCAGGAATAGATTGTATTGTGGAAGAATGATGTTTTAGAATTGAATCTTTGAATATAATTACACTGATAAAGATATGTATTGTATTATAATTACCTAAATTGTATAGCAACTGTTTTTCTTTAATTCCATTTTTGGTAATGTTTTCCCCCCATGACAACAACAACAGAAAATGTTTTACACACTTAAAATTTCACTTTTTAAATATCTGTTTCATTTTATTGCTATTCATTTAATTTGTTTTCAATATTCGTTAGATTTTAATTTTATGCTGGCAGCTGACAGCCATCTGGTCACTTGAAACTGAACTGTATGTAGCAACCAAACAGGAACCTTTAGTTTTACTCTCCCAACTGAGCTATTTTGGCTCCATTGACCTCATATTCCCAATGCTCATGTTTGCTCGTTACTGAAACATACAACAAAAATAAGACAACTAATAACACTCAATGCAATACATTCAAAATACAAAATTACATATAATGATTCACTTGTCCAGATTATTTGTTTATCTAGAGTTATATTTTCAACTTTGTAACTAATGTTATAGAGGAAGACTTTTCACACTTTTTATTATTAGCCATTCCGTAGTTGGAGTGAAAAAAAACAGTTGTTTACTATATAATACTAATTATAGTATTACACTGAGTTGCCAGTTTATTAGGTACAACTGGCTAAAAATAGCAGTCTACCATAACAAACAAACAATAAATCCTTCATGAATGTTACAGAGTAGTGTTCAGTTTCTGTTGAATCTGTTTTACAATCTGTGAAACAGCTAAATTGTACTTGTATACTGTAAAGTGTTTTTCCTCTCATTGATGTACACATCTTTGAGCTGAGATCTATGCTCAAGATTGGGAATATAATTCAACAGCACCTCAAGCAACAGCACCAAACTGATAATGAAGTTTAATTAATACATTAAAAAAAATATTTCAACAAAAGCTGCACATTATAACCTCTATAAGGGTATGATAATATCACAGGGCTGCTGTAATAGACTTTAGTACTTTTAGCTGATAAACTGGCAACAAAGTGTATGGTCTTATAAAATACTTAAGATACATTTGTGTCCAATAGAAACTGTTCACCCTTCACATCCTTTAAAACTTGAACTTACACTAATATTTTATGGTTACATATTGGCTTCACTTCCTTAAGCAAACAGAATATATGCACCAAACCTTCTCGGATACATTAGGCACTCTGTCTGTTCTCCTGAAACACAACAATATCATCAATATCTGATACTGATGTTGAAAAACAGATATGCTCTACTTTGTGTTGAGATCTATGCACAACATGGGGGAATCCTTTCTTGATCCTGATACGATTATCAAGGTAGAGCTCATCCATTCTTATACTATCAGTAAGCAGGTTACCAAAGGGCAGACTGAATGTGATTAGCAGTACTAGTGCTGATGACTGGATTAGCTGACTTCAAAACAATGTTCTTTATTTGTAGATTAGATCCCATTGACAGGTACTGAAAGATGAATGCAACTTAAAAGTTTATTTTAGTGCACGTATTTGTTTATATCAGTATATCTGTAGTATTTGTGTGAATGTGTGTGTGTGTGTGTGTGTGTACTGCGTTTCATTCCTTTTGATCAGACATAGCATCTCAGAAATAAGGTGAGAGCAGGATAATATCCTGAAATGTCATATTGGCTTCAGTCAGTTTTATATCCCACACATTGAACTACTTATGTTAGTTATGCATATGGCATTGCTTCTGGTGTTTTAAAAAAAACTCCCTGACCAAAGTTTTTGCTGAATAAATCAAGCAATTAATTATTTAATCATTTAATTAATTAAATGTCCAGTCAGCCAACCCTATACATTTGCTCACAGTCTTCTGTAATGGACTGTCATACAGAGCTTCTGGAGGATTTCTGGATCTCCATTGATCTGGAAACAGACAACATCACGTCTGTCAGCAGCTTCCTGATACCCCAGGACCATCTAGCAACCTCAGGAACCCATATACATGTTCTTTAGATGTACTTTGGGTACTGCTATCAAAACACTTCAGTTGCACGCACCTTCTAATAAAAGAAACTCCAGTCCCACCTCAACCACACATTATAATATTAAATAGCAAAAAAGAAGTTCAGATGAAGGTGCTCAGCAATGCCATCTTAAGATTGTTGCTTTATTGATCTTCATGTTCCTATGCATCAACATTTTATTTTAATTTATTCATTTCAAATTCATTCTCTGCCCTGTGATGGAGCTCAATAATATCTATGATCAGCTTCCTCACACAGACTGATGTATAATGTCCTTCAAGGCATTGTGTTTGTTGACCCTTTCTATTACACAGTAATCTCAAAACATTAGGTGCCCAGGGAAGGAGGCAAAACGCCAGAAAGTTGACACAAAGCCTGTGGTAAACCAGCAGAGTGGATTACAAGGAGCTACAAAGCCAAGATTATCAGATTTAATGTTATTGGAAACCAGATTAGTAGACAAAGACCTGCTGCGATCTTCTTTAGAAATTGGGATTAGCCTGTTTAATTAGGTCTGGATGTCAAGACCAAGCGTATCTACGCTGGTGCATTGTATACATATTTTTGCATGTGACATATGATTGTGCGTGTGTTTGTGTGTCCCTTGAGCAAAATCTCAGCAGGCAATGTTCCTACAAAGGTCCAGATCTTGAAATGTGGGAGAAAACACAAATAACACCATATATTTCTCAAATGCTGTCTATAAGTTTTCAATTACCACACCTCATATTATAAAAGTTCCAGCTGTTTTATAAGAGTTGCAGTTGCAGAGTGGCAGAGGGTGACCCCAACAAGCTGTAACATCAGAGTTGCAAGCCAAACATTTTCAATCATCCGTGCTGTAATCTCTTGGGCGGCACAAACAGAAGGAGAAAATAAATCTAAATGAATTGATTAATGCATGCAAAACCAGTAAATCAATCAATTAAACAATCAATTAACTTGTTAATGGGGATAAGTGCTGTCCTTTATAAAAGTAAGTCTCCCACAAGAATCTGAGGAAGATATTAAGGGAACTGACATTGCTGCATTCAAGTCTGGTTCTTCAAACATTGATTGTTTATTTTCATTATATGGTATATGGGATACGTAGGTTGAGTAACAACATACGCAAGGAAATCACTTCTCAGGTGTGACAGTTTTTGATCAGTAATCAATAATATAAACAGAGCAAAAATGAGGGGAAATCGTGGTACCGAACTGCCAGAAGACTTCTGGATACCTGTCGCTCTGGACACCAACAACATCACAGCACTCAGCCCCTTCCTGGTTCCTCAAGACCACTTGGGGAGCACGGCAGTCTTCTATGGCATGGCAGCATTCATGCTCTTTGTATTTGTGGTTGGCACTGGCATCAATGTCCTCACCATTGCATGCACCATACAGTACAAGAAGCTTCGGTCCCATCTCAACTACATCCTTGTGAACCTGGCCATGGCAAACCTTCTTGTATCTTGCGTGGGCTCCTTTACTGCTTTCTGCTCCTTTTCAGTGAGATATTTCATCTTCGGACCAACAGCATGCAAGATTGAAGGCTTTATGGCCACACTTGGTGGTAAGATGTAACGTGCAACTAAGGCACACTTTCATGGATACAGCATGGCTCTAAAATATGGAATGATTTGACAAAAAGTTTAAAATGCCTCTTTGTGTCATTCCAGGTATGGTGAGCCTGTGGTCTCTTGCTGTGGTTGCTTTTGAAAGGTGGCTGGTCATCTGCAAGCCACTGGGAAACTTTGTTTTCAAGCCTGACCATGCTATCGCTTGCTGTGCATTCACCTGGATCTTTGCACTGATTGCCTCAGTTCCCCCACTGGTTGGATGGAGTAGGTCAGTATTATACACCAAACCTCAATTTACATTTCTCCCCCTGCAAAGCAATTCATTTTTGCATGGACTAAATGGCTACATGTGCACTATTAAGGATTGTACTTCTCCCCAGGTACATCCCAGAAGGCCTGCAGTGCTCCTGTGGTCCAGATTGGTACACCACAAACAACAAATACAACAATGAAAGCTATGTGATGTTCCTCTTCGGCTTTTGCTTTTCAGTTCCCTTTGCCACCATTGTCTTCTGCTATGCCCAGCTGCTCATTACACTGAAAATGGTGAGGAAAAAAATAATCACAAAATAGGACTTAAAAGTTGAAATATGCTTAAAACAGTCAAAAAATGTTTGCTTGGGTTCTATTTAGATTGAACTAGATTTCTACTTGAATGCACACCACAGATAAAATCATTGCATCATGAAAAATCTATCATACAAACTGACTTAATACTGTACTTCTGTGAAACCTGTTTTAATTGATTTAAAGAGTCAGTGTGTATGTTTGTTTATAATGCTATACCATCAATAAAGAGCGGACCCTTACAAGCAAGCATTGCTCTGTAAACCTGCAATCACTACAATCAATGTCCAATGGCTTAGTAAAAATGAATACATCTTTAAATATACTAAAATCCTGCTCATCATTACACACATCTCCTCTCTCCCTCCACAGGCAGCGAAGGCCCAGGCTGAGTCAGCCTCCACCCAGAAAGCAGAGAGGGAGGTGACCAGGATGGTGGTCGTCATGGTGCTGGGCTTCTTGGTGTGCTGGATGCCCTACGCTTCCTTTGCTCTCTGGGTTGTCAACAACCGTGGGGAATCCTTTGACCTGAGACTGGCGACCATACCCTCCTGCTTCTCTAAAGCCTCTGCAGTCTACAACCCTTGCATCTACATCCTCCTCAATAAACAGGTTGGTTCATTGTTACAGAGAGAAGAATTTACTGTAGTATCAATGTAAATTTAAACTATTTCATGATCATTTTCTCTCTTTCAGTTCCGTTCCTGCATGTTGACGATGCTGGGGATGGGTGGAGGTGAGGAGGAATCGTCAACAACATCATCAGTGACCGAAGTCTCCAAAGTTGGGCCTGCTTAGACTGTGTATCAACACTTCTTTATTTCTCTGTCACTAACTAGTCATCAATTGTAAATAACTATAAATATCAATATGTCAATATCAAAATGTTATTATCAATAAGCATATATGCAATGTTGCAATTAAAATAAATTTGCAATTCAATCATGACATCATAAAAAATCATTCTGCAAAAAAAAAAAGTAAACGGTATGTTGTCAATACTGGAAAAGAAAATATTCACTGGTTTGTACTTCCTTTACTCACTTTCCTATATTGGTATTGTATTGTGAGCCACATATTAACTGCAACATGCAAGGGCCAAGCTGGTTTGCAAAAGTAATGAATTAATTACTAAAAAATTCAAAAATACCTGACAGTCAGTGTTTCAAACTACAAAAAGGAGTGAACTATAAATCAACCCACTGACTCCAAACAAGATAAGATAAAGTATAAGCTAATGGGTCTTTGCAAACACTGCCAACATATTTAGTAAGTCTATAGGAAGCATAAATAGTGTCCCTTAAGAGGTTTCTGCATTACATCATTTGCCAGTCATCTGCCAGTAATTTCTGATGTCTAAATAGCCTCCTCTCTATTCAGCAGTATTTAGGCCCAACCTCTTTAGCTGAACATAGACCAATTGATCCCAAAGTTTAATTCAATCTGTGGAGACATGCTGGATTCTGTTGCCCTGCCAAACTTCAGAAAACCCAGAGCCCAAACTCAGCTGAACAATTGAAATTTTATTTATTTACAACAAATCACAACAAAAATAATCTCAATGCACTTTTCACATGGAGCAGGTATAGACCATGCTCTTTAATTTATTTAATTAAAAAAAAAACATTTTTTAATTTCATTAATTATTATTATTATTAATTTTTGATTTAAAGAGACCCAACATTCCCAACAACCAAGCACTTGGCGACATTAGCAGCTGCATGCCCAGTCAGTCATTTACTGGTCTAGCATTACTTAGTCTTTTAAGTGACATATTCAAAATGGTTTCTTCATCATCCAACAAAATAGTGAAAAAAACTCACTCTATAGTCAAGTCATATACTTTTAATATTTGTATATTAGGTTATTTCTTGTGTTTCTACATCTTCTTATTCTGTTTTCTATGATTACAAGCTGTCATTCGTGTTTCACTTAGCTGAATATGAGTTGTTTCTGTCCCAAACCAGAGTTTTTCAATTGGTATCAGTTTAATTATTCATAGTTCTGATGTCGCTCATAATTAAAAACCCTGACTTTTCCACATGATGTGCTCGAAGCATGATAAGAAACGTTGACTGAGCTGGTTGATAACCACCTGACAAAAAAAGATATCCTGGGTGTGTTGAACTTGCTTAATAGTACAGGCCCCAGAATATCTCTAAAGCAAACTTTGAAAATGTTGGCATTGTGCCAAGAGACCAACATAAAACTTGAGATGAACAAATATAACCCAGATTACTGAGAGTCAAATCTATGTAATTCACCTCTTGAACATCACTGAGAATCATTATGTGGTGCACAAACAGAGGGCTCTTAACTTGGCAAATAAGATCATCCTTGATCTAGTATTGAGATACTTATATCTTTAGTAGCTCAATGGTGGCGCATCCTCTAAGTGTGTAAACCAAAGCTTTAAATCCCTTTCCTGAGCCAATTAAGTTGAGCCTAAGTAATATTCAAAGTTCCTATAAATGCAGCTTTAGCTCCCCATCAGACAGACCTACCTCCATTAGAAGACAGTGAAAACCGCAAAATTGCAAATTATTTGTCTATGTAGAGTGATTTTTTAATATCTTTTTGAAGTTTCTTTTTTATTTACTCCATACACAAACCCATACACAAGAATGAGGGGAAATCGTGCTGCGGAATTGCCAGATGACTTCTGGATCCCCATCCCTTTGGACACCAACAACATCACAGCCCTCAGCCCGTTCCTGGTTCCCCAGGATCACCTAGGGAGCGCAGGGATCTTTTATGCCATGTCAGCATTTATGTTATTTCTTTTTGTAGCTGGCACATTCATCAATACCGTCACTATTGCTTGTACAGCTCAGAATAAGAAACTCCGATCTCACCTCAACTACATCCTGGTGAACTTGGCTGTGGCAAACCTCCTTGTCTCTACTGTGGGCTCCTTCACCTGCTTCTACTGCTTTGGCTTCAGATACATGATTCTTGGACCACTGGGATGCAAGATTGAAGGATTTACAGCAACTCTTGGTGGTAAGTAGCATCAGGAGTAATAAATATTTTACTAAGTAAAAAGAGAATGCAGTACTACCATAAAGGCAGTAATGTTATCATGGAGGCAAACATTTTTACACACAAGTTTTATACTTATATTTACCATGATGTGTTGTATTAAGACTGCATTCAAGATCAAGTTCACATTTATTGTCATGTGTATTAAAATAAAATGAAATACTGGCACTCTGACTTTCTCTGCCCTAACAAGATACACTCCCTTTTATTACAAACCAGGATGTGTTCAGTACTTATTCTCCCAACCGCATTGTTATGATGTTATTCTAAATTCTCTGACAAAATCATGTTATTTTAGATTTTATAGTTATTAAATAAATGCTATTGTGGTTTTATATCTTATCATATCTTATAGCTTATAGCTTTTTTTTGGTTTAGCTAAGATCTTTACTGTTGGTTTTCTTGTTGGGTTCAGATCTAAATTTGAGATTTTATTGATCAGTTTTAAAGTTGAGCAGACTCTGCCTATTACATGTCACACCTTTCAACTATTTATAAAGAATCTATTCTAAAATCCTTGGGTAAAAGAATGTACACTATCACTGTCCAAACTTGTCTAAAACCAAACCTGATGGTCATCCTGCATCAGATCCTCTATTATGGATGTCACCAGTGATAAAAGTCTCATTTTTTTGTACACTTTGTATAGATAAATACCTGTATCAGGTTTTTTATTCCATAATATTAATTAATATTAATGTCACTTAACACTGTAAAACTGGGTTAATGCCAGTGCAATGTATTTATTTATTCATTGAACTTTTTTTTTTTTTTTTTTTTTTTTTTTTTTTTTACAAATGTGCAATAATATACATTTTAGTGGGGGAGATATAATCGGTCTCAGTCTTGACTTCTTTTCTCTCTTCTGTTAGGTATGGTGAGCCTGTGGTCTCTTGCTGTGGTTGCTTTTGAACGGTGGCTGGTTGTCTGCAAGCCAATAGGGAACTTTGCTTTCAAGCCTCACCATGCTATCGCTTGCTGCGCATTGACTTGGGTCTTTGCTTTGACTGCTGCAGTTCCTCCTCTGGTTGGATGGAGCAGGTCAGTATTATAGAGCTAACACATGAAGACATACCCTGCAAACTCTTTCTGTTTATATGATTATCTAATAATTGCTGTGCACACAACAATTGTACAGACACCTACAGTACACAAATGTATTGATTGATTGTCTGTCTCTTCAGGTATATCCCAGAGGGCATGCAGTGCTCCTGCGGACCAGACTGGTATACAACAGACAACAAGTTTAACAATGAGTCCTATGTGATGTTCCTCTTCTGCTTCTGCTTTGCTGTCCCTTTCACTACCATCGTGTTCTGCTACTCACAGCTGCTTATCATGCTGAAAGCGGTAAGCAATGTGTCCCAGGTTATTTAATGTTTAACTTTAAAAAAAGAAAAAGAAAAAAAAGACATGTTGACATCTTCTCTCCCTCCACAGGCAGCAAAAGCCCAGGCTGAGTCAGCCTCCACCCAGAAAGCAGAGAGGGAGGTGACCAGGATGGTGGTCGTCATGGTGCTGGGCTTCTTGGTATGCTGGATGCCCTACGCTTCCTTTGCTCTCTGGGTTGTCAACAACCGTGGGCAACCCTTTGACCTGAGACTGGCGACTATACCCTCTTGCCTCTCTAAAGCCTCCACAGTCTACAACCCTTGCATCTACATCCTCCTTAATAAACAGGTTGGTTCATTGTCACAGTATTTACTCAGATTTAGAAGCTATTTCTTTGCATGATGTTAGCTTTGCATTCACTCAGCTACACTGAATGTTTGAGTTGAAAACAAAAAGGATCAGGCTAGTAGAGCCCTCTGTTGGTGACTTCTGAAAACATACAAAAGGCTTCACCCACCTTTAATTAAAAAAGTCAGACTATAAGTTCTTTATTGGATTATGTGGATAAAGACATCACAATCATAGTTATGTTGTTACAGCATGTATCACTTGCTGCTTTTATATAACATATACAAAGGACAGCAAACATGCTCATATTGTTTCTCTTTCAGTTCCGCTCATGTATAAAGACAATGCTGGGGATGAGTGGAGGTGATGATGATGAGTCATCTACAAGTCAGTCAGTAACTGAAGTCTCCAAAGTTGGACCTGCATAGGAGAGCCCACGGTTGACTTCAACATTGTAAATAGCATTGAATGGAGAAATGATTTTGTCAAATGGAATTATATTATTCTTACATGTGCAGATGAAGAGTTATGTGCAATGAAAAACGTATAAAAATAATAAAATGAAATACAATAAAATAAAAATGTGTTCAGTCTGAAAATATTGTTTGTTCATATAGACTATGGACATATGGACTGAGGTCAGTGAAACCCATACACAGTGAATATTTGCAAATATTTCTAATTTCTGAGCCATTTTGTGAATTACTTTTAAAAGATGTACAGCAACTGTTATGAGGTTTCATGTGTGTAAATAAAAACTGTTGTTTAATATAGAATAAATAACTGAGCAACAAGTTTGAGAAATGATTACTTACAATGTGAAAACTGCAACACTTTGGGATCAGTTCATCAGATAGTAGAGCTATTAAGATCAATGGGATATATTTAAGAAAAATAAAGTTCATACAGTGCATGAGATTCAACATTATTAACAAGCAAAATGTTTCACATTCAATGTGACACACTGTAAGCTTGCCAAAGTTACAGATAGGTGAAAATATGTTTTTCTATCTCGCTATAACTAATATGGCTTTTTAAAAAGCAGTTACTGGAAGAAAATTGTCCTTACACCCTTTTGACAAAGAGAACAAAGTCAATGCCACATTTCTGCTTCATTTAAACTCTCCAGTTTTTAAATAGTGCTCAAAAGAGCCCTAAAACTGCAGCATTTTCTTTCAGCTCAGGGTAGATACTTTGAAACTAAATGTTTCAACAGCATGAAATCATGAGGAGAAAATATAGTATGAGTGTTTTTTAATTAAATGCTTCAGGCTAAAGGAAAAAAGTGTTCAGGTTTTTTTTTTAGTTTTTTTTTAACTGTTCTCTGATGTAAAATTGGATCAGGTATGACCCTGAAATGTATGCAAGGGTTAAAAGATGTGGACATGTCCATTATACAGCCTAGAGATGGCGCCATACTTCATAATGAGCCTCCTTCACAGCTACACCATTGCCATGTGTACTTAACTGTCACTGTACACACACACACACACACACACACACACACACACACACACACACACACACACACGCACGCACACATTCAATACCAGTTTGATCAATGACAATTAAATGCAACAAAGAAATAAAATGTGTAATTATGATAAATGGCTCACAGTTTAAAACAGTTTGTCTTCACATGCTTTAACACAATAAGGTAAGGAGGGTTAGGTGAACAAGATTACCAATTAATCTCTCAGTCCTCAGCAGTGTTGGGGTAACGCGTTGCAAAAGTAACGCGTTACAGTAATATATTACGTTTAGGCAGTAACGGAGTAATTTAACGCGTTACTAACTATATTTTGGTAATATTATTACAGTTACTGAGTCCTGTAACGCGTTACAATCCGAGCTGTCGCACAGGCGGGGGTTTCGGAAAAAAAACCCAGGCGCAACAGCCGTAAATAAAGAGGAGAAGAAGACGGTTTTAAATCAACAGAATAAGAAGAAGTTTGGTTTGGAGATGGCAAGATGGCAACAACTGATAATTCAACGTTTTCTAAGTGGTTATACTTGCATTATTTTGAATTTGTCACAGAAAAGGATAAGAACCTCACAGTAAGGTGCACTGTATGTGCTGGTGGGAGGCCGAGGGAACTGTCTACAGCTAAAATTAGTACAAGTAACCTCAAGAAACAGCTGGAGACAGTGCACAGCAACAAATATTGCGCGCCTTCATTTTGTAATGCCTTGTCCTTAATGTTTATTTTGGTGAAAGTAACTAAAAAGTAATGAGTAACTTATTACTCTACACAGAAGGTAATATTGTTAAGAAACGTATCACTTTCAAATGCAAGTAACTAGTAATATGAAATATATTACATTTTGGAAGTAACTTGCCCAACACTGGTCCTCAGTGTAGCACTTACACAAGTTGTACACATACTTACACATAGAGCAGAAGTTATTGTGAACCAGTAACACAATAAAGGGAAGAGGTATTTCTTTTACTTTTCACCATGGAAGTAAGGAACAATCAAACACAGCTATTTAAAACCTGTCAAAGAAACATGTTTTTGTTCTGAAACACCCTCCTCAGTATTGCAACAACCCTGTACAGATAATGTTTATCATGACATTACATAGAGACATAAATACAGTTCATACAATAAATGTGAGCACACAAAGCTATATTGTAACACCTATTTTGAGAAATGAGTGTCGCTTTAATGTGAACATTGAATAAACTAGCAATAACATGTTGGATGCCTTTCATGCGGAGAGGGAATAGAAGTTAATCAGTCAAATCAATACTTGGAACTGTTGACATAATTGCCTCTGGGTTTTTGGCCACCAGTGGTGATCTGTGCAGCAGTGGGAAGCAAGGGAGAAAAAAAGGAAGATTCTGGTCATAACACACCCCTCAACAACATAATACACAAGTACACACAAATCTGAGAATAGTATTATTACATGATGTGAAATGAACACGAGGAATGCTTTCAGCCACCTAGATCTACATTACCTAATGGAAACAGGAATAGCCTACATGTTTTAGAGGGAAAAGTGTGTTTGTAATAAGTAAGTAAGTAGGAACTCTCACAACATATTGTAGACTAGTAGAACAAGATGTTGAAAAATTCAAAAAACAAAATCATATATCTAACAAAGATCTAACAAGAGAAGAGCTGGCTGCCTTGAGTACATTTTTACATACCTCAACCCATGTACTGAATTACTGTCATTTACTATTGATTATGACTGTATTAAGAGCTGTTCAGATAACTCTGTTCTTCCCATTCCATTAAAATATAGTCTTCCTTTCAGTCAGTTTTATTGTTTAACACAACATTTCCAGAAAACTGATGATCTTGACAAGAACATGATTGAAATTAGGATTATTGAAAGGTCTGATCTCTTAAAAACAATAAATAACCTTTATCAACCACGAATAGTTCAGATCTAGCAGAATTCCAGACGTACCCTTGAAATGTTACAGCATCACACAAAAATAATAATCAAGAGGGCTTGTTTAAATTTACATTAAAATACTGAAGTTTAAAAAAACTCTTGTTTAGTTTTTGTCTAAAGTAGCTATTTAAAGAAATAATTTATGAAACAATACAGGAAATTCAGTAAAGCTAAGTACTAATATGCATACAGATATATAGGGAAATATTGGGAAATAGAAGAAAATGTACACATTTCTTCAGTTTCAGGGTCAGTCCTCTTCTTGATGTGAAGTCCTTGTCCCACCTGGAGCTCTTACCAAATGTGCGAGTTAACAGTTACCAACTCACTGCTCAAGTGGATTTGAGAAAAATACAGATTTAACAGTTTAAAATACACCACTATAGCATCTTGGTTAACCTCCGTGTTCTCCTGAAGTGAACTGTCATTCCGGACAGATTAAAGTGTTACAGGTTGAGCATGCCAGAAGTGATTACTCAGTGTTAATCTGTTTTGAAGAAGAACCTCAGTTGTCCGGATAATGTGCTTTAGTGTGTTAGGGACATGAGAAATCCTCACCTTCTTTTCACTGGGTCAGTTCTGTTCTGTTTAAAGGTCAAACACTACAGTAACACTGTGCTGACACTACTTTACAATGCTTTAACAAAGATAATAAATATATATATATATATATATATATATATATATATATATATGTAAGTACAAACAAGTGTAGCATACATTTCAATATAATTTACTATTTCTTAGATAAATATAAGATCACTATTATATATCACTGAACCATAAGTGAATTACTGAGCCTTACCTCAAGAAAATTACACTATAGTTACATTTGAATGACAGATACAATCTAACGACCCTAGTAAATATGACCTGGAGAAGTGGCGCAGTTTAGATGACGTCTATATAAAGTGACACATTTCTATATTCAGGGGTGGTGGGTTGCATGGCTGGTTAGATCGCAAATTGCCAAAAGTGGACTTTGAAGTGGATTTTGCTAAAGGAGACCACTGTTCACCTCCCACTTCCAACCACTAGTGTCCATAACTATGATTTCAAGTGATCATTTTAACCCAAACCATGATCTTTCTTAACCCTAACCACTGCATTGTCATATCATAAAACATAATTCTTTTTTTTATCAGGGATTTTTTTAAAAGCACAGACAAATTATGTTGCTCTGCCAATTATTGCAGGGTTAGGCGGCATATTGGAAAATGCTTCAAGGGGTCGTTGTAGAGTGCTTGGTCAAATGACCTACATGGTCTTTAATTTTGGAGAACTTATGGAATTGCTCCACCTGTGATTAAATGATTTTTCAATCATGTAAAGTTGGCTCTCTACCAGGCAATGCAGATTTGTCTGTTTTGAACCTTAAAATTAATGAGGAAGCAGAAGATAGTAGCTAAAAGATCATACTGAGCATATACTGTTCATTGCATATACACCTGCCCCATGGACAGGGACCATGAAAATCACTGGTGGGCTTACAGCAGGCTGGCAGGGGAATTGTATTGGGTTTTTAACACAGACAGCAGGAGCACCTTCTTCTCAGGGACTGACCACTGATAAGAGACAGCTGGGCAGGCATATAACCAGGCCAGGTGAACATTATTAACAAAAAACTTGGTTGGTGAGTGATAGTAGACTCTGCAATAGAGTGAGAGTGATTTTATTTTCAGGTATTGTACCAATGTTTGATACATCTTTTCCCTCCGCTGCTTCGGCATGATAAACTCTGAATGAAATAGAGGTAACAGCACCCTTTTTGGACAGCCTTTCAGCGAGGGCATTTGTGATATTGCTTTCTGTTGTACACACGTAAAATAGTTGTGTGAGGAATGAAAACGAGCCTGAGAGCGGAGAGAAACCTTCACACACCTGACCACTATTAGGTGATCTGAGAAGCACTTTGTTTGAAGTATACTTGTATGAAATGGCCATTTCTATACGACAATGACTGCATAATAAATAGATTTTGAGAAGAAAAGGATTTATTTCTGATATGTTGCTTGGTTAAGTAACATTTTTTTCCTAAAATGGATTCAAAATATTTGTAATGAGTCCCCTCAAATCCAGCCATGCAATTTCACTTCCCTGACCTACATCAGTTGCAGTTGCGAGTAAAGACAATAATTACGTCTCAGAGACAGTAACACATTTCCTAATAACTGGTTGATCTTATCCACTGAAGACACACTAACCTGTTGCGAATACCCAGAAATAAAGATCTTTTACAGGACACAGATATCCCACAGACACTTTGCCAAAAATTCTGTGCTCAGCATTTAGATGTGAAATTCACTACTAAGAAAACTATGTCGTGGTCAAATGTCCCTAATGTAATCTCTGTAATGTGATTTATTATGAAACCTTTGAGTTTCACATTCAACAAATGTGGCCTATGCTTTAGAGTGAGACAGCAATTAATGAACAGCAGAAAGATTCTGAAAAGGCTTTATGTATTTATGTGAGAGATCTTTCTTATTCCACATACATCAGTTGTTTACCACCTCCACTTTGCCCTTTCCATGAGGACTATGACGTATATGGTGGGATCAAAGTTAAGAAAAATCCTCTGTTCTGAGGTGAACTATCCTTCTGGAGGGATTACAGATGTCTCACTTACCTCACATGTCAACAACTTCGAATAGTTGCGTGAATGTCTACTCGTCCAATTAAGCTGCTTTAGCCTGTTCTCTCATGCCACCTGTATACCTATCAATACAACATTATACACAACATAAAATTAAGTCGATATGCACAGTTCAAAGTTCTGTACTGTTAGGTGTGTTTTAATTTCCCAAATTAACATAATATCATGCAATGTGATATTAAGTGTTCTAATATAGAACTGTTCCTCTGCGTCATAAAATATGAGGAAAATAAACATTTGCTATGTTTAAATGATTATTTGAGAAATAAATTAAATGCTGCTTACAATACTATACTTAATACTAAAGTCACCATTTTTACAGTTGCAAGAAATAGACAATATTTGCTTCAGCAGGACTGAGTGAAGGCATACAGTGCCTAAAATTCCCAATAACGTGTTAGTCAAAGGTCTCACAATTAATCCCAATTTTAAGCGAGTGGAAGGAAATCCGCTTTCAAACAAGATTATTCTGGTATTTTGTGTCTTACCCTAATTAGCTCATAGTTTTAAATACAGTTCAAGTTTATTGCCTTGCTGGGTACAAGGCAATAAACCTGTCACTACAAAGCAATACACTGTGGCTGTAATTTGGTTGTGACCTAATCCTATAAGAGGTCTCTGAAGAATAAGTATAAAAGCTAAAGTCAGATGTGTAGCACCAGTCACCCAGGGAGGTTACCAGTGACAAGGACGTCCATTTAAGATCAGAATGACAGAAGAGTGGGGAAAACCGGCGTTTGCCGCCAGGCGACACTATGAAGACTCAACAAGGGGATCTGCCTTTGTTTACACAAACAGCAATCAAACAAGAGGTACAGTATTGCCATTTTATCTTATTAATAATTTGATGGGCATGTTCATTTTAAGACTGAAACAAAAAGTGAGAACCTATAACAAGAAATGATGGCAGAACCTCAAACCAGATCAGAATAAAATAAATCCATCTTTTGCCAGTTGAGTTTTTAATAAGATCCTGACACTGGACCTGTCATCAAAAAGTTGGTATTGTTGATTTGTCAACTTAAACTTTTTAAATTTGGTTGATTGACTGTGTTTGGAGGGTATGTGATTGAAAACATAACTTAAATTCACTAAATTAGGTGTTTTATCAATCATATTTGATGGAGAATTTAGAGCTTGATGGTTTGCAAAAGTAAATATCATTGTTCAGTATTGTCAAACAAAAATTCAAGCATGAGACAGTGGGATTTTCCTCACTAGAAAGCTTATGCACTGTTTAACTGAATTCAAGATTTGCGTTATCTCGTCACCCGTGACAAAGGAACAGACAAAATTCTGCTTTTTTGTTTTTTTTAAGATTCTTTCGAGGACATCCTAATTACTTTTCTGCCTCCTTGTGCAGTTTAACTACAATCATATGTAATTGTCATGTAGTGTATCAGGTTGACTTTAATCTGTTGGCAGAAAAGTTAGTTCTCTATTGCTTGCAATACTTAACAAAATAAGACAATGAACCACATTACATTTTAAATTGTGATCTATATATACGTGTTCCCTAGATCCCTTTGAAGGTCCAAATTACCACATTGCTCCTCGATGGATTTACAACCTTTCAACAGTCTGGATGATGATTGTGGTTGTTCTATCAGTCTTCACTAACGGTCTCGTCTTGGTGGCAACAGCAAAGTTCAAGAAACTCCGTCACCCTCTGAACTGGATCTTGGTCAATCTTGCTGTTGCTGATCTTGGAGAGACAGTATTTGCAAGCACAATCAGTGTATGCAACCAGTATTTTGGTTACTTCATTCTAGGACACCCAATGTGCGTCTTTGAGGGCTACACTGTCTCAGTTTGTGGTGAGTGGTCACATGTTTTTCTTTTTCATGAAAAAAGCTGTTCGGTAACAGTTTGCAAAGAGAGGATTCTTGGTCTTACATATTAAATTTCATTTACTGAGTATTGTGCTTCTTTACACAGGCATTGCTGCTCTCTGGTCCCTGACTATCATCTCTTGGGAGAGATGGGTCGTTGTCTGCAAACCTTTTGGAAACGTCAAGTTTGATGCCAAATGGGCCACAGGTGGAATTGTATTTTCCTGGGTCTGGTCAGCTGTATGGTGTGCTCCCCCCATATTTGGATGGAGCAGGTAGCCTGTGTTTTTAGCTTATGGATATTTACATAATAAAGATCTGTTGAATTTATCAGTGGACACAAAGTAAAAATTGTCTTGCTTCAGGTACTGGCCTCACGGACTGAAGACTTCCTGTGGACCTGATGTATTCAGTGGAAGTGAGGACTCTGGTGTCCAGTCCTATATGATTGTTCTTATGATTACATGTTGCTTAATTCCCCTTGCTATCATCATCCTTTGCTACCTGGCGGTCTGGTTGGCTATCCGTGCTGTAAGTTATCTTACCCGCTGTTTTATACTTCATAGAAAGTAGATCACAGCCTCGCAGAATCTTATAATTTGTCCCTTTGTCTATCACAGGTTGCCTTGCAGCAAAAGGAATCAGAGTCAACCCAGAAAGCTGAGAAAGAAGTATCCAGAATGGTCGTTGTCATGATTTTGGCATACTGTTTATGTTGGGGACCTTACACCTTTTTTGCCTGCTTTGCTGCGGCAAACCCTGGATATGCTTTCCATCCTCTGGCTGCTGCCATGCCTGCATACTTTGCCAAGAGCGCCACCATCTACAACCCAATTATCTATGTCTTCATGAACCGCCAGGTTGGCACAACAGTCTCATTGTCACATTGATCAACTTCCTCTGTTTTTTTAAATTTTAACACATTTTTTATTCTCTTCCTGTCAGTTCCGCACATGCATCATGCAGCTTTTTGGCAAAGAAGTTGATGATGGCTCTGAAGTATCTACATCAAAGACAGAGGTCTCGTCTGTGGCTCCTGCATAAACCTTCATGTTCTACTTTTTGGAAAATGACCATTATAATTTGTACAGTAAATATAAACTGTTGTATAGTTATTTTTTTCTTCTTCTTGTTTTATAGTAAATCTAGCTTTCTGGCAAATGAAAAAAACATAAAGCAAATGAATCATTATATCACTGGTCTTCTTTTTTTGATGGGCATAACATCAAACATACTGAAAGTTTTCCTTTTGGTGTTTTTTTAGAACCACCAGTACAGAGCTCATTAGATAAAAATTACCCTATCACCCTGTCAGGAGTTTTGGATTTCACTACCCTGAACTACACCTTAAAAATCAACTGGATCGTAAAAACAAAATCTGTAACCCAGAATCCATTTGGAACTTTATTCCAAATTTCATGTTTTCAAAATTCTTCCTTTTTTTGCTTAGGTCCAACTAAACTTTTTTTTTTCTTTAAAAAAGTACAAGTATAGTTTTTCTCCAAATACGTAATGTGACGTATTTAATTCATAAAATGTTGAAATTAAAATGGTAAATGAACTGCACTAACCTAGCACCTCAAATCTCTTTTACGCTATAAGTCACATTCACCCATTCTCACACACATTGATACATTGATGGCTGAGGCTGCTACACAGGAAGCATTTTTGGGTTCAATATCTTACCCAAGGACATTTGGACACCGATTGGTGGATGACCCGCTCTACCTCCTGAGCCTTTTTTTTTATTATAATACCTGTTTGACAAACACCTGCACATGGATAAAACATTACATTCCTACTGTGTACTGTGTCCTGCTCAGAGGTATATAAACCATTACTACTGGTAGAATGCGTTTATATCGTTTATTTATTATTTGTGTCTGTATTTATTGATATTCTGATTGTGAATGCATTATTTAATAACCCAGAATATGGCCAGGGTGTCTTTTTAAGACTGGAAATTGTATACTAAACTAAATGTTTCAGGAAAAATACAAAAGATGTAACTCAACATGCCTCACATGGAAAATGATGACAAATGACGTAAAATATAAATGTGTTTCTTGCTGAAAGACAGACTCTTCCTTATATGAATTTGATCCATAATAACATATAATATCCATCCATAATAACAGTTAATGGGGGAAATAACAGATCATGAAAAGAAAAATCTTTCTATAATAAATTAAGAAAGTTGTTGTGGATCAGACAAACAATTAGCAGATGTTTAACTAGATGATGAATCAGAAAACCAACAAAATATTAGGGTGGGGTTTGAGGTGGACAGGTCTTACTTGGCAATTATGAAGCAAGTCATGCATGGTATGTTTACAATTGTTTATATACATATTTACATAATTACACATTTATCTATCTACATATTTATCTATATATACATATGTATATCACACTTTGAAAACCACTGATCTAAGCAGTCTGTGAGTGTCAAATAAGGTTCAAATTCATAATAATAAGCTATGTCATATTGTTTTAGCTGATGTGTTAACAGGTGAAGGCAGTGTATATACAAGAACACACGTCATTTTTGGCGGGAGACAAGACAATATAATTTAATTCTATAACTGCTATATAATATGAAAAAGATGTCTTAAATTTCCTTAATTTTTGCAAAAAAGAAATCCAAGCCAAACCAGTTTCTGCCTTGAAGCTGCATCAATATTTTAAAAAACATTATATTGTATCAAATGACTAGTAATAGTAATATGAAAGGTGATGCTTAAAGTGACAAACAGAGTAGAGTATTATCACATACATATAACTGCAGCTTTAGAGCTTTTTGCCTTTTTTAGATCATTATTTTGGTTTTTACAATATACTGTATTCTTCAGTCTTGGTACTCTCATCAGCTGCCCAGCTAGTGAGGGAAGTAATATTATCTAGGAGGTATAGGCTATTTTTTCTGAGGAGCTGGTGGGTACCAAACCAAGAGAATATTGGACTTAGAAGGGTTAAAACATGACACCAAAGTGATGTTACCTTGTGTCTGCTAGATGTGTGAGAGGGCATTTATCTAGTTTATCAAAACAACTTTATAGGCGGTAAAATATATCAGGATGTGTTCCTGTGCTCTCCAATGGCCTTTATGGATAATTGCAGCTTGAAAATCTCACTTACTGACTTTGTCAGTCAATCAATAGCCCGTCCATAATAAAATGATACATACATAGATAAATACTTCCGGCCCATTGTGGATGATTTGAAACTCAACTTTTAACTATGTTGAATTAAAAAAAAAAAATGCTGTTTGAAATTTGAAAATAATTCTTATGCCAGGTTTTTGGGAAACCGATGTTAACATTAATACCAACCTGCAGAAATGTTAACATGCAATGAGAACTTGCAGCAGGTCTAAATTTAAATGGTTAAATATATCGTCCACCATGAGATGTTCTTTATTATGTATCAGTCTGTAGGAGCCAACATATGTTTTTGCTTGGGCTGCACGTATTGCGTCACTTGCGTTGATTGACACATGGGTGTGGTTTCCCCTTATTTTACCTGTTCACTTGGGTGGCGGCGGGAGATTTTGGACAAAGGGAGTTGGTAGAGCTCCGATATTTTCTGTTGACCGTCACCATCATCACCATCGTCTTTCATCACTTTATTCTCACAGTCGGATCACATCAGATTTTTTACATTTTTGTGGTACAGCTGCTTGACAGTCCTTTTTGATTTTTTCATTCAATAAGCTTCAGTAAAACATCATCTGGATTTCATGGAAATACAAGTCAAGAGGTGCAATGCCATGATATAAATTGACAAACATCATGTGTAATTCATAACAGAATTCAAATGGGATCAAAAGTTATTTGTCTCTCGCCATTGCATTGCACCGTGCATTTTTCCGAAAAGGTCCCAATGGGGACAGCAGAAGGGATGCTCTTCACCTCTGTATTGGCTCAAATAACTTGGAGGAGGTTTGCGGTTGGACCCTTCTCAGTGGAGAAAGGTCTACCTGGTAGTCTTGCAGACCTACACAACATACCGCCCCTAGTGTTGTCATTAAGGGCATGTTACATGGCACACCCTCTTAACCAAAACCATCTCACTGCTCATGCCTAAACATAACCAAATGTGTATGTCATGTAGTAAAGTGGGTGTATCATATAGATACTGTGAGTCCACAGGCGGACGTGGACCTACATATCTCTGACTTGGATTTCAGTGCTTCAGCTAGTTGGGAATAGCACAATGCCAAAATTGTAATTTTTGTATGAAGCCATTTTGTGATAAAGTGAGAAAATTAATTTTGACTTGGTTGGGATGCCAAAACAGTTTGAGGTGCAGGTGCAGACACCAGTTTGGGAACCAGCTGCTGCAAACTCTTATTTTGACACGTCCCCGGATGTTATGAGTGACGTCACGGTGTGCGCATGTCCACCCTCTTGCCACAACACGTGAAGTCGGAGAGGGTGAAGACTCTGTTGTAGCTATGTCGAAAGCTAGTATGTAACTTTTCGAGGTGTACTTGATACTTTCACATAAAATTGGGCGTGAATTACTTAAATTATGTCGTTTCTTTTGTGTTACAGAACAAAAAAGAGCAAAACGTCTCGGCTTTTTAGGAAAACAGAAGGTAAGCACTCTCCGACAAATGTTTTCCGAGCTAACTTTTAGTGCTCTCGTCACTCGTGTGCTAACATATATATATATATATATTCAACGTGTAACACTTACCAAAATGGATCACTAAATTGAGTTAGTCCAGCTTATGACATTAAAACGACTAAAATCCATGAAGGTAACATTATTATTGATAAACAGCAGTTAATGTTGCTGACTGGTGCATTGGACAGACAGATATCTACTGAGGTGGAAAATGCACAGTCCCAGCTCCTGTAATAAACATGCGTAGATGTCAATTTAGCATTCAGCAGCATGTCTCTATAAACAATACAAACTATTGTGCAGGGTCACACGGTCAGATACTATCAGACATACACTACATGGCAGTGACATATCAAGTAAGACTTGAGAACACACACACAACATAAGGCCTAGTAGAGAAACATCTTGTGAGAAGTACTTACTCCAAGTCCGATTTTCAGACAACTATTGTTATTGATTGTTCAAAGCCTCACAGATGTGTAGCTAAATCAACTGCTTTGCCTCCCAGGTTGCCTTTTGATGTCTTTTTAATGAACTGTAAAAAAAAAACAAAAAAAAAAAAAAAAAAACTATACTGTTAATACTCAGCATGTTTTCCTGTCTACAGACCAATGATGGACAAAAGGGAGATATTTCAGGGCGGACAACGAATAAAGGGCAGTCATCTGTGCAGCATGTCAAGGACCACAGAAAACCAGAGGAAATCAGGAAGCAAAGGGTGACTTTTTAGAAACTCTTGCCTGCTCTTAGATTTTAGTTTGCACTGCAAATTCTTACTATTTTTGGGTTAACCAATTTCTTGATTCATATTTTTCATAATTAGCTTCAGGAACTCCAAGAAAAGCAGAGAATCTCCAGAGAAAGAGAGTTGATGAAGAGGAGAAATTTGCTAAGCTTTCAGAATGACATCCTACAGCGTCAGAAAGAATTTGAAATTAGGGTAAATGTCTGCCTGTTTAGGGGAAACTGACTCCATCATGAATCACTACATACTACAACATTGCCATTGTTGTGATTTCTCTTTTTTCTTATTGTTCACAGGAGACAGAGATGCAGAGTTTGGAGAAGCATGTCAACTTTGAAAATGAGAATTCAAGAAAAGCTTATTACAGAGAATTTAAAAAGGTTTGCAGCTGCTTCATACGTGATGAACATAATTTAAGAGTTGTTTTTGTATGCACTGAATTATTTTTGAAATTTGACTTTTTTGGAAATGGACATTGTTTTTTTCTTTTATTATTATTTTCTTAAAGGTAGTGGAGGCATCAGATGTGATTTTGGAAGTTTTGGATGCTCGTGACCCTCTTGGCTGCAGATGTCCTCAGGTGGAGCAGGCAGTCATTCAAAGCGGAACCAACAAGAAGATAGTGTTAGTGCTTAATAAAATTGGTAGGTTTGGCAATACAAATTTAAAAAGTATATCTTTTAGGATTTGTCTATATATTTATGGCTTGACTTAACATGGTTTTACTGTGTTTATAGATTTGGTGTCAAAGGAAATTGTGGAAAAGTGGATCAAGTATCTTCGTAATGAGTTTCCTACTGTGGCTTTTAAAGCGTCTACTCAGCAACAGTCCAAGAACTTGGTATGCATTCACACATTTCTTTTTCGATCATCTTAAATTGTGAATTAAGATTCAGTTAATTATAGCTATATACTAGGGATGCACCGAAATGAAAATTCTTGGCCGAAACCGAAAACCGAAAATGAGGAAACCAAGGCAGAAAACCGAAACACCGAAAGAAATTATTATGCCATTTATTAGTACCATTGCATCTATGGCTATGACTGTGTACTAACCTCACTAAAATCAGGGCATTTTCAAGCAATTCAAAGAATAAATAAATTACAAAAGTATGAAAATATTTATTTAGCACTGACATTACAACAATGCACAATATAAAATTAATTTAAGTTAAAAATAACACTTAGTGTTACTCTTGGTGGAGTGTTGCGATCGGTATCGGTCTAATAAGCAGCAACACAGAGCTATAAGCACGCTTTACTCTCCCACACGCTGCATTTATAGTCACACAAACACACACACCTTCTACTGTGCTGTGTGCTTCTCCGTCTGTAAGCGGGTTCTCTGCATCCATCGCGGCCCGGATCATTTCTCGTGCGCGCTGCTTTAATCCCACATCCAAGTAATGATCTTTATAATGTGGATCAAGTACAGTCGCGATGAAGTGCAGAGGATCCAAATAGATCTCAGTGAAACGTGTGCTGACAGACTCTAAGAGTGTTCTACACTTTAGTGCTGCAATTAAAGGAATAAAGTCTGCTACAGATGCATCAGAGGAGCTGATCTCTTTAGTAAGCTGTTTCGGCCGTGTTGTTTCGGTGATAAAAGTATTTCGGCCGAAAATGCGCTTTTGAGCCATTTTCGGCCGAATTTTCGGTGCATCCCTACTATATACTAACATCTATTATATTAGTTTGCTAAATATGCATTTTACATAAACACTCTTTTCTGTCTCCTGCTATGGGCAGAAACGCAGTCATGTACCAGTGACACAAGCCACAACGGAGCTTCTTAGTAGCAGTGCTTGTATCGGTGCAGATTGCTTGATGAAGCTGCTCGGTAACTACTGTCGCAACCTGGATATAAAGACGGCCATCACTGTAGGTGTTGTAGGTAAGCACTACATACAGTAACACAATGCTAACACAAGCAGCACATCAGTTTCAGTCTTTGTGTTAGATTTGATCATCAAAATTACTTGTGGAAAGTGTGAATTAAATGTGACTTATAGTGCAGCCTGTGTAAACACTTGTATTGATTAAAATAGGAAAGTATTTGTTCCTTCAGACTTAAAAAATGTAGCTGAAATGTTCTGTGAAGACAAACCTACATAAGATTTTTCTTGTTTACAATGTAATGAGTCAAATAATTTTTGCCACTTCTGGTTTTATAGGTTTTCCTAACGTGGGAAAGAGCAGTTTGATCAACAGTCTGAAACGCGTACGAGCGTGTAGTGTTGGAGCCACTCCTGGTGTCACCAAGTAAGAATACACTAAATTGTTGATCCTGTGCTCCTGTGAAATCTTGCTTGTTTCCTCCCTGTGTTCATAATGAGTTTGTTGGATTTCAGGTGCCTTCAACAGGTGCATTTGGACAAACACATTAAGCTGCTAGATTGCCCTGGCATTGTCATGGCGACTTCAACAACTGATGCAGCAATGATTCTTCGTAACTGCGTGAAAATCGAACAGCTTGTAGATCCCCTCCCACCAGTTGAAGCCATCCTGCGACGCTGCAACAAGGCACAGGTATGTTGCGTGCTTTCTAACCATTTGCACATTGATAGATTGTGTAAGTCACACACTGCCGTGACATGAATTCTGTTGGATGTGCAGATCATAGAGCATTATGGAGTGCAAGACTTTCACACAGCTCTGGAGTTCTTGGCATTACTCGCTCGACGTCAAGGCAAACTGAGGAAGGGAGGACTGCCCGACACTGACAAAGCAGCTAAAAGTGTGTTACTAGATTGGACAGGGTGGGTAAAATTTAGGATTCTCTATGCTTTACACGTGATAATCAATCATTGTTCTTAGCACTGTGTTAATTTCAGCATGTTGTATTGTTTAGAGGAAGGATCAGCTACTTCACGCACCCTCCAGAGACACACACTCTTCCCACACACGTCAGCGCTGAGATAGTTACGGAGATGGGCAAAGCTTTTGACTGGGATGAGCTTGAAAAAGGAAATCAGGAGGCTCTCGCAGGTAAAAGAAAACAGACTCATTTCACCCATATATCAAACTTTTTTTCTCATTTACTTGCAGTAAGAACAATGTCTCAATTACTTAGGACAGACTTCACTGTTAATCATTTTAATTCAGTTACTTTATTACCTAAAGAAATGGCCACTGAACATTTTTTTCTTGTGATAATAGTATGACAGAAGGACAACTGCTGTAATACCCCAACAATCAAATACCATGTTTTGAATTTTGCAAGGATGCACTTGTATGACACACTAATAGACAGGAACAGCCTACACACATACCAATTACACCACTGGGAATTATTTTGATTCCCATGTTGTGTCAAATTGAATGTACTGAAGCACATTTAACCTGAAGAACAAAACATTTCCAAATACTTATTGTCTCTCACTTTGATTAGTTTCAAATCACTTTCACTGATGAGGACAGGAAAGCAGAGGGTTCCTAAGATGACCTTGACCTTGTAAGATTATTTGGTTTGCATTGTTAAAAGACTTGCAACGGTGTTTCAAAATTGGATTTGCTTCTGCTGTGTTGCAGAGTCATCTTGTTCTAATGTCCAAATGGGATTCTGCATGGAAACCACTGGAATGACACAAGGTACACAGGCTGAACCACCCCCATACCTGGAAATGGAAGGAGAGTCAGTGGAAGAGCCAGAATTTAAAGATGAAACTGAGTGTATGGAGGATGACAATGACCCAGAGGTGTGAAACAGTTCAGTCACATGGTAAAATGGCCTGTACTTATATAGCGCCTTTCTAGTCTTTTCGACCACTCAAAGCGCTTTACAATACATTTCATTCACCCCATTCACACACATTCATACACTGATGGCAGGAGCTACCACGCAGGGTGCCAACCTGCACATCAGGGGAAGCTAATCATTCATACACATTCATACACCGTTGGCACAGCAACGGGTTAAGTGTCTTGCCCAAGGACACATCGACATGTGGACTGGAGGAGCCGGGAATCGAACCGCCAATCTTCCAATTGGTGGACGACCGCTCTACCTCCTGAGCCACAGCCGCCCCACATAGCTCCAGTGTTCACTGAAGTATAATTTGTT
This sequence comes from Scomber scombrus, assembly GCF_963691925.1. Taxonomy (NCBI): domain Eukaryota; kingdom Metazoa; phylum Chordata; class Actinopteri; order Scombriformes; family Scombridae; genus Scomber; species Scomber scombrus. The sequence continues at coordinate 10,435,563 of NC_084972.1, forward strand.
GAGCCTCTGTCTTTCTAAAATGTGATTTATTCAACTCTCGTTATGTCCGATGTTCTGTTCTATTTAAAATAGTTTGGGCCAATGACAGTGGAGATAAAATCTCAGAAGTCAAAGTCTGACTCAGGTGTGAGTGATGCTACACCCAAGGCTCCAAATTTGAAGGATATCTTATATGTGGATCCTCTACAGCAGGGCCATGCACTTCTTGCTGCCGGCAAGAAGAGAAAGAAGCAACAGAAAAGAGCTGGTTTGTATAAATATCAGCCTTAGTCTAATCATAAACAAAAACTTGTCTGTGGTGTTTAAACCAAAGTTTAAAATCGTATCACTTTACCTGTACTGTTTTTAATTGTGCAGATTTTAAATTGATACATTTTTTTCTTTCATCTGCAGACAAACTTGCCACCAAACTCTCAGACACCTTGACGTCTGCAATGGACTTCTCATTTTCAGACAGCTGATTAAAATAAAAATGTGAAAAGAATGTGTTTTTGTGTTTTTCCTTCACTGAATGCTGCTACACTTTTCTGTTTATGTAAGAAAGATTTTCTATTCTCCTACAAATCTCTGGCTTCTTGGAAACCCAATGCCTTTGGTGGACTTTCACTAGGTGGACTATACTCTGTACAAACACCGAAAGTTTTTCCTTTAGTACAAATTGCAGCTATTTTTTGTGTAGTATGTCCTTTTAGTGCTTTTGACCCTGGTATTCTCACAGCAGGAGACTTGTGTATCAAATATTAACTCAGGACTTAAAAAAAAAAAAAAAAATCACAACTTTACATTTAAATACTAAGCTACAGTAATTAGACTAACAATTTTTGTTCCTGTATAGTAAGTGTAAAATGCTAATTACATAGGCCTAAAAAGGATAGGAAATAGCAATTATTTTTAAGCTTTCCTTTTTGTGACCTGCTGACTGATGAGAAAAACATACTGATCAAAATGAACATTAACATTTAAACTGAAGTTGCATAAAGGTGACCACAAAATATTTTGTCGATATTTTCGACCATGTTACCCTAACTTTGCAAATCACTTTAATGAATCAGCCGCCAAATATAGTCTTCCATCATCGTAACCGGTAATACACGTTGTTTTTTCTAGCTTGATGTTACTGAAAATGAGCAAGGGCCAGCGTACCGTAAATGAAACCTCGCTGCTGTCAACAAGTTCCGGGTAACCAGGATGACCTCAGCCCGTTGGACCGAGGTAAACACAGTTAGCTGCAGCTAGCGACTGTTGAAGTGTGCGTATTCACCGACTTAAAATGGCAAAGAAAACGGAGTATTTCGTGGATTTTTGAATGTGATAACGTTAAAGAAATCTGTATCCACGGTACGTGTTTATTCATATTTGTCATACGTTAATGTAGTGGGGTAGCATTAGCTTGTTGGGAAATTAAAGGGTCTTAGCTGGCTAACGTTAGCTAAGCTACAACTTCCTATTTTTACTTTGCAGTGTCTGTGCCTCAGCAACACGGCTGCTTTCTACTAAAATAACCAAACCCCCTCCACGTGGCTGTTGGTAGTCAACTTGTTAAGCGTCTAAGGTTAAGTTTTTGTCTTTAACATGTGTACACTCAGCGGGTTTATGTGGGCCCATTAGCTAACGCATGACGCGACATTACAGCGCGTCCAAAATAGAGATTACGAAAACAGACACGAGTAAGATACATAAGAAGTGAAGATACGTGTCTTAATTGCTCCTAGACTAACATGACATAATGTAAGTCAACTTTTTGTGACATAACTGAACTATCAGTTTACTCTTACACAACTGACCCAGTGGAAGAGGCAGTACTGACAGGAAGGTATGCACTCTGCAGAAATGTACACAAAACAACAGCGGCAGTCAATGTGCTAAGGGCTGGCTCACATAGAGTGTAAAAGTCCTCTCAGATTGTTAAAGAATTGCGTTGTTAATACTAAACAACGTGGTAGTAACCCACGTTCATGCACAGCTGAATATGATTTCAAGTAGTCAAACCAAATACCAAAGATTTTCTAGTTTCTCTTTCTAAATTGTGAGGATTTTCTGCTTGGTTCTGTTATAGTGAATGGAAACTTGTTTTGGACTGTTGTTGTGTTGTTTTTGTCATGTCAGGATTTATAACATTGTGATTAGTTAACTGTATTTTTATATTTTGTAGATGAAAAGATCAATTGTTTAAAAGAGAAAAATAATTGGCAGATTAACTGATGTGTTTAAGATAACAGCACTTGGTTAGATCCTGAAAAAATTCATAATAACAGAAGATAAGAGGATGTACACATCTTGAAATCTGATAATTGTATTTAAAAATAGTCTCCACACTTAAATAAGCAAGCAAATCGGGCTGAAAAAAAATTAGTCATATTGATTAACTCAAGAAGTTTTTCGACTACTTTTTTTTTTTTTAGAATTTTTGAGGTTATCGACAGCATAGTACTTGGTTGGTTAGTGTTAGGTGTTCAAGGTAGTCTAGACTCTACCTTCAGCAGTGGTTTGAGACAACCATCTTAAATGGCTTAAATGTTGTGACACTCATCCATTAGCCAGATAGCTTTTATTACAAGCCACTGTCATCAGTTTCATGGGGATAATGTCAAGGGGGGCTAGATGATATACGGGTCAACACGGTATCCATAAGATTATACAGTAATATTAGTTGCTGAACTAATTTAGACCAGGGGAAAGGGAGGTTCAATTTAGAAATGAGAGAATTGATGTGATCAGTCTCATTGACACAGAAAGTACGATTTTTTTCGACAATGAGCAGCTGATGAAGCATCAGAAAGTTTCACAAGCTGATAAGTGGCGTTGAATAAAATTCTGGTGGAAATGGGGGTACTTTGACATTGGACACAAGTTCAGTTTTGATGTGGACAACAATAACAATGCAAAGAATTGTTTGTCTGTGTTTTAATGATCAGACGTGTTTCAGTTAAAGAATGTAAAAGCAGCACGTTGTGAGCAGCTGGTTTTGTTAGTGTAGACTCACTGTAACTACACTTTAAAATCAGGCTCATATTCGCTCGCAGCACTCAGGACGACAAGGGGAGTCATCTTTGCTGCTGATAACCCCCACAAGAGGACAGTAGCCAGGTAGCGATCGGTTCAATAAAAGAGGAAGGCCGTTTTTTAAAATGCTGAGCTGATGTTGAGTAGTTGATCTGTGACATGTTGGAGATAATACTGTATCAGGCTCTAAGGTCTTGCAGTCAGATATCCGCGTTGTGTTATAGGTTGTAATTCTAAAACCTGATAGTGAGTCAGCATTTTTAGCCTTGAGTGCCCACACCAGACCAGTATTTTCCAATGTGGTCTCAATTTAAGAGGCTGTGGTTAGCTAAAAGACTAATAACACCCATTAATATCAATCAATATGTCAGATGTGAATGGTGAGGCTGCACAGTGTTTGATTTCTCCATCCATTGATCATTTTTCAGGACGTTTATCCTGATCCAGCTCACAGTGTATCTTTTTTATTCATAGTTACAGCATGAGTTCTTCAAAAATAGTAAAAGGTGCATCTCTTTGTGAAGAATTTGATACTTAGATCTTATTTTCTGAAATATGTTGGAAGTAACATTTGGATTTGCCCGGTAGTGTAAGAATTTCTAATACCAAACATTATAGTTTGCATGATACTTTAACAACAACCTAAATTACACGATATAACGATATACTTTAAAACACTGGTATGACCCATATATAACACTCTTTTTTGATATGCTTTGGTTTTACAGCTCCATCCCTAGATCTGGATCTCTTTCCTCAGCCATGTCGTCACGTGTGTTGCTGCGGCAGCAGCTGATGCGAGAACAAGCCCAGGAGCAGGAGAGACGCGAGGCCCAGCACCAGGCCTCTGCTTCTCAGCTCCGGGCCTCTGACTCCACTCCAGCTATCTCTGTCACACTGCCCCCAAATGCGGCCCGTCCACCTCCAGCGCAGGTGCCGGTGGAGGTGCTGAAGGTAAGAGCGCCCTTTGTCTACAGTCATGACTTGTGTTCGTATTGCAGTGCCCTTAACAACTGTTTAAACGATCAGGTGCAGACCCACTTGGAGAACCCCACCAAGTACCACATCCAGCAGGCACAGAGGCAGCAGGTGAAGCAGTATCTCTCCACCACTCTGGGCAACAAAGCGGTTACTCAGACGATGGGTCTGTCTCCTGTGCCACAATGCAGTTCTGCCCCTGAAGTTGCCCCCACTGCCAGCAGTGCCCCTAACAGTCCCATGGCTCTGCTCAACATCGGATCCAACAAGGAGGAAGTATGAGAAATTCCTCATTTTATATCAGTGGTTTAAGTTCTCCTGTGTGTGGGTTGCGATTTTTGCTGGCACAGCAGATTACACAACCTGGATAGTCACTGCTTTTTTGCAAACTTACACTTACTTTTTGGAGAAGTTAAATGTCTAACCTTCTGCTCACTTTTGACTTAATTACTTTTTGTTTGTTCTGCAATGATGTGCTCGAAGCTCCCACTGTGATGATGCATGCCTTTTGTCATCGTACCCTTGTTGGCTTGGTGTCACATTATAATGTTAAATACTGCATCGGCAGTTTAACGATGCCAGCACTTCTCTTGCATGCGTCTCCACCTTTGAAATCAGGCCTCTTTAAAACTGTTACATTGGTTTTAAATGTTGAATGCTGACATTCAGTCTCTACAGAAGACTTTATTTCAAACTCTATATACATACAGTATAGTACATGTTGATTACTTTCACACATTTAACACTGAGGGCTTCACTCACTTTGTATCACCGCTGTTTTCTCTAATCTGCTTTTATCTAGATTGACGATGTGATCGACGACATCATTAGTCTTGAATCCAGTTTTAATGACGACATCATTACATTGATTGACTCAGGTCTCCAGCTGCCCAGCACGGTAAGAAGAACCATGCATTTATTTGAGCATAAATACTTCCTTTTTAAAGTTTCCCTCTTCTTTAACTGTACACTGACAGTGTAATAGAGGATTTCAAGGCAGCTGGATCGCTTATTAGCTTTTTACAGATGAAGTGTTTTTTCTGTGAATGGGCGATCTCCTTTATGTGTGGAATGCAGCAGGAATTCAGTGTTGTCGTAGGAGTAAATATATACTTTTGGCACTCGCTTACTATTCGTCACAAAAGTGCGGCCTGGGCGGGGTAAGTGATCAGAGGATACAAGATGGGGAGAAGCGACACAAAGTGGGTTGAGCTCATAAAACAGTACATTGTAAAGCTTTCAGGGTTAACAAGTCATTTAGGCCAGATAGATAGAAAGTGCTCGCCTAACTGTTGCCACTGAACAAAAATGAGGATTATGGTGATGCTGTTGGAAGAAAAGAAAAAGAAGCACAGTGAGGTAAATGCATTTTGTGATGGGTTTTTTTGTGTGTGTTCAGGTTTAATATGTCACATTGTAATATAAATGGGTGGAGTTTGAGAAAACATGCTTTATGCTAAAATAAAGTAACTTCTCATGCAAAAAATAGCAGCGTCAATCATGGGATGAGGTTTGTGCTGAAGGCTGTTTTTTATTAGGGGAAATTTTTGGGATTTAAAATGTAACAGCTGCTGTATTTGTGTCACTATTGCTTGTATAACATATAACATATAATAGCCTTTATGAAATGTGAAAGTAACCAGCTCTGATTCTGTTTTAAACTGGAGGAGGAACTGGTTACTCTGTGCTTTTTTTAGTCGGAATAGGGAAGACATCCTGTTCACATATTAGCTGCTAGGTTCATGTAAATCAGAGAGCATTTATTACGTATGTATTTAACCCATTCTGTGTCGTGTAGCTCCCAGGAAATCTGTTGGATGTGTACCATAGCCCTGGAATGGCAGCACCTACTCTCACTGTCAGCAACTCCTGCCCAGCTGATCTTCCAAAAATTAAAAGGGAAATTACCGGTACCGTAAAACACATACTTACTTTTATATACATGGGCCTTGATTGTTTTTTTTAATATGTTCAAGAAAATGTTTTGTTGAGTTGGATAATACTTTTGGAATCGTAATATGAAGCATAATGAGAATATGTTGTTCAGATTCAGATGCCAAAGCAATTATGAAAGAAAGGCAGAAGAAAGACAACCATAACCTCAGTAAGTCAAAGCTTTGTTTCAGATTATTTAAGCACTTGTGTTTAATGGCAATTAGCCTCCTAATTACATGATTATGCAGTTTTGCTTTTAGTTTTGTCTCCTCCTCCTCTTATATCCTGTCGTTCCTGCTTTTCTATAGTTGAGAGGAGGCGGAGATTCAACATCAATGACCGTATAAAGGAACTTGGTACCCTGATACCCAAGTCTAGCGATCCGTAAGTGTGGTCTGATTTTTCTGGATAGTTATTTTCCGTTTTCTGAATCACTTAATAAATATGAAAGTTTAGTATTTGAATTGAGTCCCTGTAACTGTTATCTAGTAAAATAGAGGTAATCTCATTTGTGTTTCCTTTCCTCACCGCCTCTGCAATACTTACTGATATTACTGATGACAGCGAGATGCGCTGGAATAAAGGCACCATTCTGAAAGCGTCTGTAGACTACATCAGGAAGCTACAGAAAGAGCAACAGAGAGCCAAGGATGTCGAGATGCGACAGAAAAAGCTGGAGCAAGCAAACCACAGTTTAATGATGCGCATCCAGGTCAGTATGTGTTGGACAGTCTATGTAGAAGCAGATATAGCCAATTCACAATGCACAGTGCAATTATTTTAAAACTGATACTCAGGTGATACTGAGATGATTTAGCTTTTTCTTTTTCGTGTTAGTGAGTGTGCAATCTACACACACACAAAAAACAACCCACATTTTCTGTGTCGCTCTTTTTTGGACTAGTTGTTAAATTCACCAGCGTTTGTGTGTTGTCGAGCAATATTGGTATTTCACGCTCTGCCAGCACATCAAGATGAGCATGCATGCCGCAAGCACAGCTGGTTTACATTACTGCAGAATGAATAGTACACAATTATAAAAAAACGGCTGAAGTGTGAGCATACATTTAAGCCAGCCTCCATGACTTATTTTGATTGTTTTTATTTTGAACTTAAAATTGATCAGTTCATGTTTTAGGATCTTTTTGCGACATTATTCCCAGAAATGTGCACTTGGCTCTCCCACACTTTCAAGCTTTAATCAATGCAATGTCATGCAGTTGACAAAGCTTAAATATATCTTTAAAAAAATATATATATATATATATTTATAGCTGGGTTCTGGACAGTAAAGACATTTTTCAGTTGTTGCAGGACTTGACATTTGAATGCACATGTGCTGCTCTTCTTTCCAGGAGCTGGAAATGCAGGCACGGGTCCACGGCCTTTCTACAAACAACAGCATATCCTCTAGTCTGAGTTCCGATACCTCCCTGCTTCAGCAGCAGCCAGTCTCACAGAGTGGCCAGTCCCTGCCTACCAGCGCGGGAATGGCTTCCTCCTCCTTTAACCTCCTCAGCCTGGGTTCGACAGCTGTTGGACAGCCTCTGCCGGCCTCCTTCCTGTCCCCGCCCTCCTCAGACTCTCCCGCGGGAGTCACCATCAGCAGCCCCCTGGACCTGGGCAGCCTTAGCTTTGCCGAGCTAGACGACACCTCCGCCTCAGCACTCTATCCCGACGTTGGCTTGGGAGACATTCTCATGGACGAGGGCTGCACCTTGTCTCCAGAGAGGGGGGACGGGTCGCTGTTTTCTCCTTTGTCACCAGGTGCCTCTAAAACCAGCAGTCGCAGGAGCAGCCTCGATATGGACGAGGACTTGTGATGAGCTCTGCGTGGTGGTCACACACCAAGAGAGAGACTGTCCGTAGGGATAAGAATGTCAGGAAGTGCAGCCTTGCTTCAAATAACGCAAGTCTATTGATAGCACTGTTGAACTGAACTAACATGAACGTTGCATCAGGAGAAAGTTCTTTGCCATACAGATGTAATTGGAACTGTTCCTGTTTGGAGCTGTTTAAACGATTATGTCTGGGTTTATAAATGCAATCTTATTAAAAATGGAATTATGGTATAATAGGGACATGCACATAAGCATAAAGAAATTATTAAATAGTTTTTAAGATTTTCTTCAGAGATTTAAGAGGGATATAAAGTTTGCGTGAATTTTATTATGTGCTCATTTATAGGGAAGAAAGCTGTGAGGTTTCTTTTTCATGACATTGGCATGACAAACTGATCGAGAGATGCCAAGATATATGTATATATACATATATATATATTCTTTTTTTTTCTTTTTTCAACTGACTGGAATCAGGTTTTGTTAATAGCAGTCTAGCATGCTCATTCTTGTTGGGTTGTTTCACCAGCAGCTACAGAAGGGATCTTTGTAAAGTGAATTGGAACATTGTTGAAATATTGACTTCATATTGTAAATAAGAATATTTTATTTTGAGCAATTTTATTGCACCTTATTTTATGGCAGTCTATGCATTTAATGAAAGCTTTTGTCTGTTTTATTACTATTACACACAGTCAACAGCTAACGCCCGGGATGCATGTATTTGTAATAAACCTTAAAAGCAGCCGAGAATCACTTGCTGCTGCAGCTAGTTAGCCAAAGCAGGACTTCTTCCAGAGTAGCTACGAATTACAAATCAACATTTTTATTTTTTGGAGTATATTCAGTGAGTCTCGATGAGAAATGCAGAACAATTTTATCCTTTTACAATAGTACTGTAGTTGATCACATATTTTTTGATACCTGAATAATCCTTTGATAAGTAGTTTCTCTTCTCCTGACTAATATCTGTGTTGTCAGTGATTGTCTTCATTAACCTCGGTGATCACTGAGTGATTTTAATGGTTAGCATGTTCTACCAAGATTGTGGCTTTTTTCCCCCCTGACGATCAAAATTGATAGAACTAACGATGCATTATCGCTCATTGTAGTATGAACTCAGAGGGCTTCAGCCTTCTTTTACAGCAACCACTATCCTCATGTTATATAGTAAGGTATAACTGTATGCAGTGTGAAACTTTCATTGCATTTATTATTCTTATGAGATTGCCACAAACTTAAGAAAGGCATTTAATTTGACAGATGCTTAATGCAACCTTATGTACAGTTAATGAATGTGTGTTTTGAAAAAGTACCTGCATATTTGTGTGTCGTTTTGTTTTTTTACACTGACGTACTGTATCTGAGAATTTGCTTTGGCTTAAACACGTCTTTCAAAGTTATTGATATGCTTGAATTTTAAATTATTTTTGAGCCGTGGTAACATAAAAACAAATCAATTGATGCACCCAAAAAAATGCCTTTTTAAAAAAAAGATCATAATTCTGACTGACACTGATTTAAGGTGTCCTCTCCTGTTATTTCTGAACTTCGAAGGCACATTGTTTTTGAGCTAAAAGCAAATCCATTCCACAGCTCAGTGCCACAAATTGCATTGTTCTTAGCCCCATAAGATTAAATACCAATGGTCAACTTTTTCTGCTCATACTTAACTGCTCTCCATGATATTAACCATGTCTTACCCCTACATCTATTTGAGTGCTAACATGGACTGTTAATCTTCTACGTGATACAGGTAACATTTGTGTCTTGTCCTTACAACTTGGCTTTCAGAAGATTGTAATAAATAAATGATTCCCACGGGTTTATGTTTGAATGTGATTATTTGCATGCACAGGGATGTTAGTGATAAAGCATTTGAGAGATTTCCATTGCCAGGTCCAGGCACTCAGTAGCCTGAAGGCAGATGTCACAGACGGGACAGTCACACAGGAAGCGGTGGACACCCAGACAGCCGAAGAAGTCACAGTGGTGGGTGATGGACTCGTAGCCGCACAGTGATGAGCACAGAGAGCAAACGCACTGGTTGCAGCCTCTCACCGTGGCCAATAAACAGTCCAGTGGGTGGCAGAACAGGCAGGCCAAGAGGAATGAAGCACAGAGTTCTCGTGGAGGGGTAAGGTAGAGATCAAGAAAAGAGAAAGAAGCTTCAGTTGGAGGAAAAAGCTTTAGTAGATAATGTGATAAACAGTGTTACAAGCAACACAGTGTGGTGTCCTTACCCACTCCATCTGATGGCTCAGTGTGGACCGTTGTGGTTTTGAGCTTTTCTTGACTCCTGCTGATGGATGTAATTGGCTGACTCACCTCATAGGCTGTGCGAGCCTCCATGGAAGGTGGCAGCAGGGCAGACAGAGGCTGTGGCTGTTTTTTCTTCACAGAGCGTGGGCTACAGATGGATACTACCCGGGTGTCTTTGCTTTTTGGGTTATCATGCAAGTTGGATTCAATGGAGGCCTCTGCATTAGACATACAAATGAACAACAATACATCATTGTGAGTGTGTTTTGCAGGGAAATACCCATTAAAGTAAAGTTTACAGGCTAAAGTACCTATTGTTTTATTGGAGAATGCATTCTCAGCAAAGTCCCATGAAGATAATTCAGTGTCATCAGTGGAGATATGCTCTAAACTGGAGACTTCAACCAGAGATCCTATGAGACAAGAAATAAGACGGTTTTCATAAATCATAATGATTTTCAAACTTCACCAAACAACTGCAATCCATCACTTATAATCAAACTGGATATACCTGTTTGACCAGAAGTAGTGTTGTCAGGTACAGTGTGTGACCTTGTAGCAGTGGTTAGTGAGTTATGGAGCTTTGGTTGGTTGCCACGTTCATCATCCGTCTTTTCATTCTTAACTGCGGAATTCAATTTGGCATCCATTGTGGCATCCACTTAAATATGTCATTCAGTGTCTTGGAAAAAGAAATTATAAAGATAATCAAGCAGGGATACAAAAGAGGCCAAAAAGAATCAAAATAATGAAGGAGGACTCCTATTAATATGAGTCCAAATCATTAAAAAAAATTGTGATAAGATAATGCATTTGCTTTATACTTACTACTTTTCTTAAACTGGAATAATCCACTTACTAGTATTGTAATATAAAAATATAACATTAAACTTCACAATTCTGTGTAAATACCACAGACCTGGTGTCGGATCTGCAGCCGATGTTTTACTGTAGCTGAGCTGTTTGTGATGAGTCACCTGGAAAATTACAGCAAAGTTAATCTATTATTAATCTCCAGTTTGGAAACATTTATAATGTAGATTAAAGGCAGCACAGGGATATCCTGACAGCTGCATGAGAATGTGTGTGATCTTGATTTTGCTATTTGTTAATAATTCATATAAAACCTCAAATACATTCCTTTTTATGAAATGTTGACAGTTTTTTTGTTTGTGTTTTGTACATTTGCAGGTGATAACATTTATTTCAGCTACCTGAAATATTTTAGCAAATTTCAAAAGTATTAGTATATGTGTATACACTAATCAGTGGACAAAGTGGATGAAAATAAATTTAAATTATTTACATTTAATAAACAAATCAATAGCAACAGCATGCATTTAGATTATTACTGCAATGTACAGAAATCCTACTGTGTTTATCTCTCCTCATTGATTTCTCTTGTTTTATAACAAATAAATTGTACTTACTTTTCACGGCATACTGTAGAAGTTTAGGATCAAGCATTAAGCTTCAATCACACAAATCAGATGCATCCTCTTTTAATACATTCCCCACAATGACCTATCAGCGGTGGCGCTGCATCACACAGGATCTCTCTCCTGTCTCAGCATAATTTCCTCTGGATTTGTGTGTGTGTGTGTGTGTGTGTGTGCGTGCGTGTCTTTTCATATTTAGAATAGTAAAAAACAGAATCCATAGCAAACATGAACAAAAAATGACATGTTTTCTCATATTCTAAGAAGAAAAAAAATCCCGTCAGTGTCTTTTACTTTTTTTTAATTGTCAACAAATCCTCCATTTATGAAGTTGATAATGTTCAGTTTTTGTTTAAACTATTTCATTGTTGTTTCAAATCTATGATCATCATCATCAATGATCATTTTAAAGGTGCCAGATTGTACTACTGTTAAAATGTACTGCATCATTCTGACAGGGATTTCTAATATTGTGTCCACCCCATTATATCAATGAGGTGAAGCTAAATAACATTACATTACAACCTTCAGGAAGTGAGAATTTACTGCAGTACTGTATAAGACTGAAATACCTTTAGCAAGGTGGACATGATGCACTGGCAACTACTGGCAACACCCAATTTATGGCAGTTAGTATTTATTTATTCAAGTAATTCAACTGTGTACTTTACAAGAAGACACCACCGCACACAAACATAGCAGACAGAGGAGCTCTGTTGTCAGTACGGTTTCGGACAAATAAGACAACTCATTCCAGAGGCAACATGGTGACCCTGGTCTTTTATTCAGATCTATCTGGTAAAACTGAATCTGTTTATTACAGTGCAGCTCCTAGAGTCTGGTGTAGGTGCCCTGCTGTTTTGTTGAGGTTTGTTGCTGCAGTAAAATATGTCAGATTACCTGTTCCAAGTGTCCTGCTGACTTCAGCATGTGCTATAAATGATGCTCTGTGGTCAGGACTGGAGCTCCAGAGATGAACTCGAGCTAACGTGGGTCTGAGGGATGCATCACTCTGTTTCTGGGCATTTCTTCATCACCAGCCAGCCGTCTGGCTTGTGTCTGGCAAGTAACTGTCATCCTTTGGAACTCTAGCAGCATACAAACTCCATCTCCCAGACTCTTTGTTTCAGACTTACCTAAAGATAAAACACAACCATTTGCATATGATGACATTTTTAATTTGTAGTAGTTTTTGTAGTACTTTAATTTGTAATTGTAATTATAAATACATGTTAGTCAGTGGTTTAGTAAGGTAATTAGGTTTAACATACTGCAAACTACCATCCCTGTTTTTCATTGCTGGCCTGTGGACATGAAGTTTATAATCCAGGCCTCAGTGTACGTAAAGATGTGGTTGTGAAATGGTTCCAGTTCTGCAGTTGATCAACATGTAGTATAAATAACTTTAAACATATTTTGTCTGATAGATGATCAAATCAGCTCCAAAGTGAATCATGTGATTGTGAACATGCACTTTTTTAAAACTTTATTATTATTATAAAGTGCATAACTACTTACACGGGTGGGAATCCCTCCTGATGACGTGTTTCTCCGGGGGGATTCCCAGACCTCAGTATGTGGGGTCCCGGTCAGTGTGTGTACAATTATGTTAATTTGGGAAGTAGGCTATATAGGTTAATCTGTTGGGTTAGGAAGTGTGTTTTGTTTTATGTGTTCATGATTTGGCGCCACCTGCAGCCGTTCTCTTTGATAGATACATTATGACGGTCAAGTCGGTAAGTGTTAGACTGCTTTTCTCCGACACGGACAGGGTTTTATTTTATTTAAAAATAATCTTTTTTGCGCTCTTGCCTTGACGTCAAACATCCGGTCTCAGAATATGAGAAAACAGTGGAATACAGTGGAATTCAATGCTTGATAAACCCTGTAAAGTAATGTGCATTTGACCTCATTTTACAGTCTTAATGTAATCATAATTGTAAAAATTCTTAAATGGAAAATCCTCTTAACATGAATGGATAAATAAACTTGAACATAAATTAACCTCTTCAATTAAATTAACATTATCATCTATAAAATGATATAAACAACAAAACAAAAATAAAGTCAGCTGCAAATTTTGAACTAAGTAGGCTATAGGCCTAGAGTTGAGAGGCATATTTCTGCTGGCATGTGAATTTTTTGTAGGCTATTATATTTTGTTTCATATACACCACATGTTAATTTATTCAACGCTGAGTTAAAAGAGTATAATGAGTATAAGTAGTTGCTAAAGCTACTTTTTTTTAGCTGCAGTTTTACAAACTACATTTCTCCAGGGGTAGAAATGTAGTTTGTTCAAACTACTGTCAGGCTGAACTACATGCAGTTTTACAAGCTACGGTTACAAAGTAGCTTCCCCAACACTGCCAGAAGTCATTATTTAAGGAGTTTTAAGGATTTAAAAAAAATTATCCTCTGGGGGAGCATGCTCCCAGACCCCCTAGCATTGCTGTGTGACTGGGTTAAGCCCCAGATGTTTACATTGTCTGGCTATGCTGCTGAAAGTGGCCTACCCTGCTTGACAAAAGTCCACTCTTTTAAAAAGCGCTGCCTTCGCCACTGGTTGAATTAATATTGCTTATTAAGACCGACAGGTGTTTGTGTACATCTATTGACTTTATGTGTGAATAGAACTGTAACGAATACTATTTTTGAAAAATTGAATAACTGTTTTAGTCATTTTTGCTTAAAAAAATGACTAGCACTAACACTTGCTGTTTGTAGCATGTCAAATGTGAGGATTTCAGGCTTTTCTGTAACATACATGATAGTTAAACTTAATATCTTAGCAAGTTATAACATAGTTTTAAATTAAACGTTACTATTATATATATATATATAGTAATATTTAAAATAAAAACTGAAATATATATATATATATATTTCAGTTTTTATTTCAGTTTTTATTTTAAATATTACTCTACATGGGACTGTGAGAATAAGTTCATCATTTCAGGCCAAGGTTATAGTATGTCCCTCTCATTTATAGTATGTTGAACCGTGTGCTTAAAAAAACACGGCATTCGCAATACATCCATTAGGTGGCGATGTTTCAAAATTGGATATTAATTTTCCGTCAGAGAAGAAGAAGAACCGACCAATGACTACTTTACAAATGGTCACGAGTCCAGCCGATTCCGAGCGATGTTATGTCCGCGGAAACGACTCGGTTTACTTAGCTTAGCTGGCTAATAGGCTCGTTGTCTTTCAGTGATATTTCCAGAGGAACCTCAGGCCGTACGGGGCTCACATAATGGCAAGTATTTTATAATAAACTTGGATATTTTTGTCAAACTTACGATTTGGCTATTTAGCGTTAAGCTAATTGAACTCGGTCTGTTAAAACACGGCCTAAGATACACCCGATATAAGCATGTCCTCCTCTAAGCTATTTGTCTCATCTCGTTTAAACAAAAGTCTTGTAAATACTGAATGATATAAAGGTAAATGTTAGCTTTTGCCTGCGTGACTAGTTACTACGCCAGATAAGTTAAGCTCATATGTTTGTGTGTAAACAAAAACAGCTGGGTTAGCTGTTTGCCTTGTAATGCTAACTTGGCTTACCAACTTTTCATATTCTGAATAATATCTAACTTACATTCCTCTGTCTACAGATCAAGACATTTCAAGCTAGAAGTAACGACCTTAACTAACGTAGCTAATCATAAAAAACAGCGTGAAAAAACATTACAAACCTAATACACGCCTACTTTACATTATAGTATGAATAGAGGACATTGGATGTGATGGCATTACGACGAATATGCTCTTTCGTAATGCATTGTATTGGAAGAGTTTGATAGTGGATAATTATTTTATTTAAGTTTCATTTAAACATGCATTGTTATTTAATTGTCGTCTTATTGAGATCTCTTCTGAGATCTGACAACAACAAACACTCATAAGACAAGAACACAGTCAGCAAATAGGAACAACACAACTGCACGATAAACAACGAATTGATAAAAACATGTACAAGAATCACGAAAAACATCAGATAATAATGCTTTAAAATCTCCAAGAGGAGTGAGAGACTCAAATTTCAGTGCGGTTTGCAGTTAACTTAATTTGAGAGATGCACTGTAGCTGAAACCAGATCTGCAAACATGAGGGATGTCAGCAGCCTGTTTGGACTTACTCTGCATCAACATTTGGCTAAATTTGACTTAAGATGTTACTGTAAGCAAAAACATTAATGGCGCACCCGAAGCCTTTCACTCGCCTCTGGAATTGAGAAAAACGTCCTGCAGCTCAGGAGTCGGTTATTATTGGTGCTGGGTGTACTGTAATATGTAATGATGTGGTTTCTGATACATATTTTCTTGTGTTTTTCAGGACAGTGAAATGTCTGACATTGACCAACGACCAGGGCCTGAAGCCATGGAGGGGGAGAACGCCCCTCTTTACTGTATCTGCCGGAAACCAGACATCAACTGCTTCATGATGTAAGCTTACACTACCAGTGGTGCTGTTTCAGTCACTTTATTACTGCATAATGGTGCAGCCATGCTCATACAATCTGCTTCTTCCACTAATAGTGGCTGTGATAACTGCAATGAATGGTTCCACGGGCACTGTATTGACATTACTGAGAAGATGGCAAAGGCAATCCGGGAATGGTACTGCATGCGATGTAGAGGTGATGAATCTTCTCTTACCAAAACATTTTAAGATTGCCATGCTTAGCTTTAAATATATCACAAACTAGTCAAATAAACCAGGACTTTTTTCTTTCTTTCTTGTCAACAGATAAAAACCCCATGTTGGAAATAAAGTATAGAAAAGAAAAGAAAAACCGGGAGAAGGAGGTTGACTCTGACAGAGGTGAAAAACAGTACAGCACGCCAAGTACTCCAGATTATAAGAGTGAAAGACGGCGTGGATCAAAAGTAAGTTGTATTTAAACATCTTGAGCCCATTAAGATTATCTGGACATTGTCTAAAGTTCATATGTGAAAAGGGCTTTAGCTTTTCTTTCTTGATCATTTTGCACATACATTTTAAAGTAAAAAAAAAACCCAAAAAGATTGATTGCTCTCATCGCACCTCTTACTAATTTTTTAACCATGAGGTGAACATGCAGGATGTCAAACACCAGGTTTTATGGGATGTTAATGGCTGTTATCATTCATGATTCATTTATTTTTTCAGGTAAAACGTTCTGTCCGTATGTGTGGGGAATGTGAGCCCTGCAGAAGGACTGAGGACTGCGCCCAGTGTGACTTCTGCAAGGACATGAAGAAGTTTGGAGGGCCTAACAAAATAAGACAGAAGTGCAGATTTAGGCAGTGTGAAGTTCGAGCCAGGGTAAGTGACTTAATCTGTGTCTTGTTTTTAAATAAGTATAAGTATGTAAAAAGTCTGGATTGGGCAACATATGTTGTACATTTGAAAATGTAAATAAGGGCCGGAAAATTACGATTATTCCTGATGGTATTTTCTATTAATTAGTTTTGCAGGCTTATGCTGTAATGCAGTTGAACATTTTACATTTTCCTATGCATTCTGAAAAACGCAAGCTTATACAGTGACCTTTACTGAAAATTATATTATAATATTCATAATCATAATAAATAGAGCTACAAGCAGCAATGATCGGGGTCCAAGATGGTTGAGAAAATTGTAAAATCTGACATTTTTAGAGCAGATGACCAGACGATATGAGAGATTAATGTAATAAAATAATTTTGACTCTAAGCTGTTTATGAAATAATAGTGAAAACGTATACTTGATTATTGTAGCACCACCTTGAGGTCAGTTAATGTTGTTATATTTTTGCTGCTTAGACACTTTCAGCAGAGAAAACGTTTAATTTTGGTAGCAATTGAATGAAGACTTGATTGTTAATGAAATGAGAAATTGATGTTAATTGATTTTGACTATACACAGTATAAAAGGACTGAGGCAATAGTAAAGTGCAACACAGCTGTGATGTGTAATTTCAGCACAGACAGCAACAACAGCAACATTGTGGTCCTGTGTTAAAAAGTCAAACTGTCAACAAAAAAAGGACCTGCGGTAGTGCTCCTTTTTACACTTTAGATGTAGTAAATAGTTGTTGAAGGAGCTGCTTAAGGCGGACTACTGCATAGAAAACTGCAGATGCCACAACAGTGTCATAGAAAGTCCTTAGTCACCTCAGCAGGTGGAGAATAATTTGGCTCTTTCTATACAGTGCTGATCTGTGTTATATTAGTAATGCCACACTCATAAATCTTTCATGTCGTCATTTAAAAACCTTGAAGTTGTTTTCATATTTGAAACTTAAAAGGTGCATCTTTTTTTGGGGTTTTTTTTTTCAAATTTTTGAAGTGACTAGCGCTCCCTGATATATTTGTGCAGTCCCATGTGGCTACTCTGGAAATGTGCAACTTGTTGCCTCTTTGTTGTTCTGTACAGAAAATGCTGCGTGTGAAGGACGAGGAATGCTCTTTGCGAGAAAGGAGGGAGAATTCCTACCACAGACGGAGACGCTACTCTGACGATTACGACAGTGAGGTAGATCTCTACCAGCAGTACAAGGCAGCAGGAGGCAACGACAACATGGTAGCAGTCTTCTTACACTTGTGCTCATTTATGGATGCACTCAAGCATATGTAATCCATGTGTCAGTAGATGTATATTGAGCAGCTCTTTGCTTTCATTTCACTCAGGCATGGGGTAGTGATGATGATGATGAGCTGCCTTACAGTCCTGTCATGCGTAAGAAAGCGGTGAAGGTGAAGCACGTCAAGAGAAGAGAAAAGAAGTTTGACAAGAAAGTAAGATCTGTTTATTCCTGAAAAGTACTGCCAGGTGTTAATAAACGGTGATGACGCTTGTTCTGATACCTTTTTTATTAAAACAAACATTTGTCCAGAAAGAGTCACGACGCCACAAGCAGAAGCAAAAGCATAAGGACAAAAACAGACACAGCGAGAAGGGGGACATCCGTGATAACACAGGGCAGCATCAGTGTCTGGGGCCAAGCTGCGTCGAGGCTGCGAAACCCAACTCCAAATACTGCTCTGAGGAATGTGGCATGAAGTTAGCTGCAAAGTAAGAACTCTCACTTTCAACTTTCATGTCAGGAACAACCAGTCTGCTGCAGGGATAGATGCAGAATTTCAGAGACCTGCTTAAGAACAAACAAAGCCTGAAGTGAATTTAAATACATCTAGTAACATTTTACCTGCTACTCACTGGAGTTGTGTCAAAATAAAGTGAAGGGCATGGTCCAATACTGTTTGCTTTTACTGTCTCTAGTATTTGTTCCTATTCAAATGAATGCTATAGCTCCACCTAGTGCCAGAAGGTTGAAATGACCAAAAAAAAACATCTGGTGAACGGGGCTCAGATGTGCATTTTGTTTTAATCGTCTGTTTTTTATCTTTTGTTTTGTTGGTAATTTATGATGTATCTCATCAGATTGTGGTTATAAAAATGTATTCGGGTTCATAATTTAAGCTATTTATTCTCCTACTTCTTCCTCTGTTATCCTCTATGTTGTGTTTCATGGTCTTAAGTGTTTCTGATGCTCTCCCACTCTACAATTTTTTTGCTTTTTATTCGAAATGCTAATGTGTGTCCATGTCGATCCACAGCCGAATCTATGAGATTCTCCCTCAGCGCATCCAGCAGTGGCAGCAGAGTCCCTGCATCGCCGAGGAGCACGGCAAGAAGCAGCTGGAGCGCATCCGCCGGGACCAGCAGAACGCCCGGCTACGCCTCACTGAGATGGAGCGCCGCTTCCACGAACTGGAGGGCATCATCGCCAAGGCCAAGCAGCAGGCTGTGCAGCAGGACGAGGAGGTGAGTGGTCAGCCTTGTGCCTGCTCGTTCATTCAGTCACACTTGTTATTCTTGTTAATGAAATGCTTCGGTTTGTGTTGTCAGGTGAATGAAGGCGATAGCGAGGACACAGACCTGCAGATTTTCTGCGTGTCTTGTAGTCATCCCATCAATCCAAAAGTGGCCCTGAGACATATGGAGAGATGTTATGCAAAGGTGATTATTTCTATTAGTTTTGTTTTTGCTTTCAAGCATGACATGTAAACATAAACAAAAGCACATGGCCTACTTGTAACATTTCTGTCCTGATGAATATCTCAACAGTACGAGAGTCAGACTTCCTTTGGTTCCATGTATCCTACAAGAATTGAAGGGTAAGAAAAAGATACCTCAAGTTGCATACAGGAGTTTTCTACGGTTTACTCCCTTTACTGATTCTATTCTTTTTCTTCCCCCACAGAGCAACCAGACTCTTCTGTGATGTGTACAATCCCCAAAGCAAGACGTACTGCAAGAGGCTTCAGGTTTTGTGTCCAGAACATTCCAGAGATCCTAAGGTCAGCCAGTTGTGAATTATGATTTCTAAAAGCAGTTTCTTGTGTGGAGTCTACCATCTTTCATCTTTGTGTTGTTTTTTTTCTTTCTCCCCCTCTTCTTCTCCTCTGGTGTTCAGATCTCAGTGGACGAAGTGTGTGGATGTCCTCTGGTGAAGAATGTGTTTGAGCAGACAGGAGACTACTGCAGAGTCTCTAAAAGGAAATGCAACAAACATTACAACTGGGAAAAGCTCAGGAGGGCTGAGGTAGACTTGGAGAGAGTCAGGGTGGTAAGTTAAAAGTGTTGACTATGGATTTGGTGTAAAGAGACATAACTTCTTCCCACATTTGCATATATCCAGTCAGATGTAGATGTGCGTTCAGTTGGCCTGTTCTTCTC
The DNA here is from genome assembly GCF_963691925.1 of Scomber scombrus. Classification (NCBI taxonomy): domain Eukaryota; kingdom Metazoa; phylum Chordata; class Actinopteri; order Scombriformes; family Scombridae; genus Scomber; species Scomber scombrus. Next base: position 10,455,728 of record NC_084972.1, read on the forward strand.
CATTAACCTGTTTTTCGTCTTCCCCTCAGTGGTACAAGTTGGACGAGCTCTTTGAACAGGAGCGTAATGTCAGGACTGCTATGACAAACAGAGCTGGTCTGCTTGCTCTAATGCTGCACCAAACTATTCAGCATGACCCCTTGACGACTGATCTCCGTAGCAACAAGGATAGGTAGTCAACCTAGTCTGCATCCCTTCTCAGATCACTGTACATAATGAGATATGAGCGTGATGGTTTTACCTTGTAGAACGGTAACTACCATTTTGATGTGAACTGATTTTGTATCTAAATAATTATTTTAAATCTTTGTATAATAATTCACTTGAAATGGTAAATGGATATATATTTTTTCCTGACTGTGGTATTACTGCTGATTGAAAACTGCTGTTTTTGTTATGAGCGCCAAAATAAAAACCTTTAACTTTCATTTGTTTCATTATTTATGTTTGCCTTTCTACATTTTATTCCTTTTGATTCAAGTATTACAACTTCTGTGGTCTGTCTTTCACTACTAACAAGAAGATGCCACTGATAGCATCAAAACAGTTTGTTTCATATTTTGATTCATTTGTGTTATTTTTCTAAACTCTAAATAAGGTGAGTTTAGATTCAGTTTTTTAGATTTTATAGAATAATAGTTAAGATTCAGGCAACGACTAAGCATACACAGAAAAGCAACACAAAATGTACTTAACTGACCATGTGTATATTATTTGTTAATTGGCAGAATACCATGACATGTTTATATTTACATAACTTTGTACAAAGCTCAATTTCTCTGTAGGGAGGTTTTAACAGCAAATAAAACATGTAAATAATTAAAAATCTTTTTTTGTAAACAATTTACAAAATTTTAATAATCTTCCCTTCAATTGCCTGTTTATCAGAGTAAATGTTTATTGGATTTGGGCATGCGAATGATGTGGCCTCAAAATAGACTTCCAATGTTAACATAGAAAGGGAAACTATATCATATAAAATTCACTTTAATGGCAGTTTCTGTGCGTATGGTAAGGTTACGCACTGACAATCAAGCAGTGCAGCCACCTTGCAGGATTATCTCTATCATGACCACGGAGTAGCACAACATTCCCAGTGAGCACACGTCTTTCTAATAACCCGTGAAGGCAGCACACTTAAAAGACAAAGATGAGGCGGGAAGAGAGGAATCACCCCCGTCCGCCTTCATTTGCATACCGTGTAATATAAGTGTGCAGTCGACTCATTCTGTTATTGCCTATTCCTTCTAACATCATTTTACTGTATGTAAAGCTGTTAACTTCTGTCAATGAACACATCTCTGTGTCTGGGCGGAGTCAGCCTGAATGCATGTTTGCTGTAGCCTCTATTCGCAGCTAGCAACACTAGCCCTACCTCAGAAAGGGATGTGTATGTTGTGAGTGGAGTGCCATGCATCTGAGGAATATCACTCGAAAGGTGTGTGTATGTTTGTTTTTTGTCGCTGCCACCTAACTTACAGTAACATTTTCAAAGTGGTAGCGATAAACAGCTCTTAACCAATAGCTGTAAAATTAGCACTGTGTTTAGTAACCATGAAGCAACGCTACAGCTAACGGACGCTAACCTTACTAGCGTTACATTTTTAGCCTCAGTGTTTCCACTCCAGCTCACCTTTTCTTAAGTGGTACTGGTATGCACTGGTGGTATTATGCGGTATGTCTGTGTATTAAGAGATAAACTGCACCAAATCCCAGAGAACTAGAGCAGCTTCAGCAGTAAGATTAGCTTAGCTAGTGTAGCTAACAGCTGCTACATCGCAGTGCTAGCTAATCAACCATAGGTAAACGACAGCTGCAACTATATGGGATATAGATAACGTTTACAAAATTAGGAAATAAACCTCGTCACCTAAATTAATTTGCATTGCAAATACATCGTAATGCTGTGCAAACTATAAGCCTGCTCGTAAAGTCATAGCTGTCGAGTTATCAAACCGACAGTTACATATGGAGCTAGGTAAACTGAATTAGACATATATCGTGTTTAATCTGTCTTTTAACTCCTTTTCAAAAACCTCTTCTTCCAGGTTCTGCCATGAAAACCTGAACGGCTGCCAAACAGTCTGACGGTTCAGCTGCCCAAACATCAAGATACTAAATCCCGCGGACTGTGTGGAAAATACACCGCTTTAAATGGAATGCATGACTGATTGGAAAAAATATCTTGGTTGTCTCCTGGAAAACACCTTGGATTGTGTGTAGTTTAAACTGGTGATTCAATGAACGAGGAACCAGTACAGAGTTCTGGCAGAGAGCCTGTGAAAGAAGATGCGGGACAAAGCACAGAGAAGACGACCATTGAGGCAGAAAACACCCCCGAGGTAGCAACAGCACAGGAGGACTTGGCATCCTCAGACAATGTTGATGCAGAGGAAACCCCAAAGTCAGATCCTGTAGAAACAACCCCAGAAGACACAAAGGAGGAGGTTAAATCCACGGGCGGAGAGCCTCCTGTTGACTGGTTTGAGCCCCTTGAGGAAGATGATGATGTCAATAGCACTAACAATGATCCAGAGGAGGAAAGCCTGGCAGGAGAGAGTGAAAGGAGTGAGAGTGTGGCGGGCAGTGAGAAGGCCCTCAAAAAGATTTATCAGTAGGTTGAATGATCTTGGTTTCTGTCATATGTCTATATGTTGCTTGTCTGCAGAGCCCATGTATCTTGTAGCAAAGTCTGATAATGAGCAGTGTGTCATATAGTGATGGATTATTTGTTTTACAATACATGTGTCTTGAAGTGTAAGCAGTGATATTCAGTAAAACTGCCAGTGATAAATCACAGTGCGTCTTAATGTCTTGCTGCTTGTTTCAATTGTGGCTGAAAGACTCAGCTCATCTCAAGTGTCTAGGCATGTTTGCCTCCATCTTTTGAAAGAAAGTAAATACTTAAACAACATAGGTAACTGTTTCTGTGAATGTGTCTTTGTCCTATGTATGCATGCAATATTTCTGCATGCACTTCTAACGTATTATTCCCCACACCCCTCCTTATTTCAGGCTTCACATTCCCCGCCGTAAGCGATCACACCCTGATGAGGGATGGGAGGAGTGGCCTGTACTTGGAGAGGGTTGGAAACGCAAAGAAGTTGTCCGTCGCTCAGGTTCAAGCATTGGCCAGAAGGACGTTTATTACCTGAGGTAAATCCTCTCCAGTTGAAAAACAATGCCAGTGTGTTGTTGTTTTTAGTCCAAGTGGCAGAACATATGTTATCATATATTTACCTGGTGCTCAACAATGTTCTTAATATTTATTGCTGAGATTTTACTTCTTTTAACTACTTTTTGCCACTTTTTTTATTCCTCTTGCAACTGCTTCTTGAGCACCTTTTAGTAAGCAGTATTCACACAACATTTTGTGCAGTTTTGGGCTGGGAAATTTCATCAGAACTCACTATGGGAATAACTGTACATTTTAATATGTCTGATAAATTAAAAATCTTCTAACCATGTTTAGGACTAAAAGACAATGCAACATTGCATTGTATGCTTGCTGAAAGATAAAAGAATAAAGTCTTTTCTGAACTGAGTGAAATTAAGTTGAGTGTGGCTACATTTTGTATTGTTGTTTAGCTCCTTTTAGTTGTAATACTTTTATTCCCCTCCTTTACAGTCCGCGTGGTGATCGACTGAGAAGCAGAGTGGAGCTGGCTTCAGTGATGGAGGGAGTTCTTGACTTGTCTAACTTTGAATACAAGACAGGGAAATTCTACAATGGCGACACACCACCAGCAAGAGTTCGAAACAGAGCAAAGGTACTGGCCTCTGTTAGCACGTAAAAACGTCAGCACTTTAATTATGTAAGAAGTCCTACAGTTAGTTTTCCTTATGTTTGTATCCATTAGAGAAAAATACGGGAGCGTTCTTCCTCGGAGTCCAGCTGGATGGAGAGAGGAGAGGGGGCAGACACTCCAGACTCCCACCACAGGCTCACCCCCAACCAGGGCCCCAAAACCCTAAACACCAACCAAACAGGTTTCTCCATGCAGAGTATGATGGGAACTTCGAACCATGGTGCTAGCAATAAGGATGCAGTAGCCGAAGATAAAATTAAACTTCCCCTTCCCTCAGCATCCAGATCGCTTCCGCTCCCCTCCATAAATGGAGAAATCGGGTCAGAGGACAGCACTCTGTGAGTCATATATCAGTCAATGAGCTTTCTCACTAAAACTTGTTGATGGTAATTTACAACGTGAGCATTTCCATTCCCTGAGAAATGTTAATTTGTTATGAGTCGCTGATACATGCAGATAAACTGAAGATTATCATGTATCTCTACAGGATCTGTGCCAGATGTGGTATTTCCTTTACAGGGACTTGGTATGACAAGCAAAGAAAAAGGCCCTCCTGTCCCACTTGTTGGGGTAAGTGAGTGTTCAGTTTCACAATTCTGAAGAAACAGGGAAAAACAGAAATGAATTGAGGGTCAGGTTACATTTTTCCTGATCCCATATTGTTTATTTCTCTTTAATTCCGACAGCCTCAAAGACAAAAGAACATCCGATGATTCGTTTTCGAAAGGTAAAGCATCGTCTGTCAACAGCTGCATGTTAGCTCTGTGGACTAACCAAAGATTTAGCATATTGTCCAGTGGGCACTTATCAGTAACACAGTATTGCATTAGCCTGAATGTAAGACTACCCTGATTATAAATGACCCCCTTTGCAACACCTGTTTATGGAAATAGACTTAAAACACACTCGTCCTGTTGGAAAGCTTTCACTGAGATACTATTGATCCACGGAGAAGAGAGTCTTCCCTCCTTGTAAAAGTGAAACAATATTATCAAAACAAAATGTAAATCCCACATTTATGCAGCTTTGTCTATTATTCAGACTTCTTTGTCTTTTTTGAGCTCTTCATCATCTGTGTCTGTTTGCACAAGGGCGGGGCTGAGTTCCACAGATGCACACGGATCCTGTTCACACCTTGCATCAATATGCGACAGCAAGTGGACAGCTCTTAGTATACCAGCTCACACCTGGTATTATCCCGGGGCTGAGAAACACTACTTTAATGCATGTCTGGAGAGGATCTTCAATAGCAAACTGTTATGAACGAGCTCAAATCGGACATTTGTTGTATGACAATTGAGTCTAATTAGCTAAATATGTGAAAATAAGCTGAATTTCTGTAGACTTACGGCTGACAACAGCCTGCCCCTCCTCTCTCTGAATGATGCCCCATAGCTGTAAACCAGTTTATTGTTAAAGACCTGCAGCCTTTCTGTACAGTAGAGTAGTCTGAGGGCTTCAACCATACATCAGTTCAACAGCATTGAGGTTACTCTGAAAATGTTCATATTAAAATATGATAACCTGATTGGTACAAACGAGTTTACAATAATATTAGCGCTGCAACAACAAATCGATAAAAATGGAACATTAAAAGTGTTGCAACAAATTTCATTATCGATTCGTTGTGTTGCGGGATTAATGCGTCACTCGCTACGTCGCACAGCAGTTTATTTCACCAGCAGATGGAGCTGAGCAGAGCTGGTATCATGGCACAGGCGGAGAAACAGGTCACCCGAAACATTCTAAAGTGTAGGAGCAGTGCACACTACATAGAAGTAGAAAGTGTGTGCGGCATCCTGCGAGGTCAGCATGGAGCGCACGCGTGCATGCACGCACAAAAAAAACAAACAATCGGATTCTATCGCTTTTGCACGTCATGTCAATGATAAAATGTCACCGTGTGGATCAATTAACTGTGTTGCAGTTTGCACCCTCATTCTAGTTTGTGAACTATCAGCTTCTACCTGCTGAGATTTCACAGTCAGCAGTAGAAGATGAGGAGAGGCAGAGGAATCTAGCGCACATAATTTTGTATGGTAGCCTACTGATGGAAAAAGTAAAACTGGTAACTACAAAATAAACCACATTTCAAACTGTTTATATGTAGTTTCACAGACACAGTGTTGTATTTTTTTCTGGGTTGTGTGAACAATATAAAATCAGTCTTCACACCACCAAGGTGAACTGGTTTAGACTTTATTCTTGGTTAACACTGCTGGAGGCTAATATCGATTTATAAGTGTGTTCTATTTGTGTGAAGGTTTTTTTTATTACCAATATGTTATAGGTCATGGTATATAACTCTTTTTAATTTATATACTACAACCATCACTGGATGTTGAAACAAATCTTGTTAACAGTTTTATAATTTGCATTTTTCTTTAATATTTATCTTTTAATTATTGTTCCACCAGCTCAGGTCCCTTTTTAACTACAGAAAATACCTCTTTTTGTATAGCATACATGTTTGTTTTTTTGTTAAAGCTATCAGACATTAACATTTAGTTGTTTTGTTAAAATTATTTATAATTTAATATTACTTTAAAAGCTCAGGGACGTCCAAGCAGTAACCTGTTGTTTGAGCACTTTTTTCCATTGTCAATTTGAAATAATGTTCTGTTTTTGAATGAAGGGGTGGAAATTTAAATTTTTTATTTTTACATTTTTTTAAATCCGATTAATCGAAAAAATTATCGACAGATTAATTGATGATTAAAATAATAATTGGTTGCAGCCTTAAATAATATATTTTTTATTGTGGGGATGGTGAATCTTCACATTTATGCATTTGTAATAAAATAATCACTAATGATCATTATTGTTATCAGCCCTGTAATTTCATATCGGTGCATATCCAAAAAATTAATGTACATTGTCTGCGTTTATGTCATCAGCATCATCTTGACATTGCTTACAACTCCAGCTGGGCCTCTACAGCCCTTCTGGTGTCAAAAGCTCTTGTAAATGACTACACACATGACTTGATTGATGTCTAGAACAATTATATTGTAGTTTTAAGGGCAAAAAAGAGAGTTGATTTCCTACCCTGCATGAAGAGTTCTCTTAAGTTTACATGAGAAGAGAGGGCAAAACAACTGGGAAAGCAACCCCTGCTTCTGTAATACAGGCCAACTTTGTTCTTCTTAAGGCCATTTTAACACTTGTCTGATATCACCAAAGAAGCATCTGAACAAAGATGCATGATGAGGTGCTAAAGATAAAGTCGTTTCATGTTTTGCTGTTTCTTATAAAACTAAAAACAATGATCTATTCTTGTTCATGTCTACTGTAGTGGATTCCTTGTGGGCAGTGTGTAGGATGCCATAACACATTGAATTGTGGGCAGTGTGCCAACTGCAAGCATGGACTGCAGAGCCCCGAGACCCGAAAACGCATATGCCGGAAAAGAAGGTGCATATGTCCTATTCGCAAGGTAAGATACAACAATTATTTATATCATTAAATGGAAAAAATGTGTTCTAAACGTCTGTCTTTTTGGTTCTGTGTGTTACGTCAGGGTCCTGGCGGTGTAGGCTTCCAGCAGCAGAGGCCTCCTAATGACATTCCTGAAGCATTTGATGACAGCATGAGTTTCCAGGTGAGGAAAGCTTCTGTAATCAAAGTGCACTTGTTTAAATCGCTTGCTGGCATCTCAGAGATCTCCACATTCTGATTTCAAAGGCTAGATTTTCATTGGTTCTTGTTGAACTTTATGCCCGCTATAATGTGGCAAAACTGAAGGAGGGTCAGACTTGTTGTCAGTGATACCTAATTGTAGACTTTAAGAACTGTATCACATGTTTTGTAATTATAATGTGGACACGAATCATGACTAATGGCTTTGACATGCATGATTTATTTCATTGATTCACTGAGTTCTAATTTATTTTGCAGAGTGAAGTTATGGACTCACAGGTAATCATTCAAATTACTAAAATATTTCACACAAAAAAAACAAAAAAAAACAAATCTTTTTTGTCTAAATATGTTTTAAATGTTCTGGCGGTCACTGACAATGTTTTTTACACCTGCAGCACCCGAGTTTTAAAAGCAGCGACACAGAGAACTTCTCAGTCAATGTGGACGTAGATGACGAGGATGACCTGTCAACTGACGATGATGATGATGTGAGTGTTTTTCTTCCATACAGACAGTGACATAAAGCAATCCTTCATAGCTGTTGGTCATGTCAGTTACTATGCACTCCAGTGGTAACACGTTTTTAACAGTGGGAAAAGCATCGACAAAATGTCTTGAATATAGACTGTATATAAAATGGACGTAACATCCGTGACGTCACCGGACGCATGCCGGGTAAAAAAAAAAACACGGATTCTACTTATATGGGCATCAGGAGGAGCAAGAGGCGCCCTCCTGAACCTGTGAACCAATCAACCTGTCAATCACGACGTAGCCACGCCCTAATGCATACCCTGCTTTATCGTGAAATATAAAATCAGGGAGGCTCAAATTTCACAAATGAACATCATACTGCATTGAAGAAGGCTTTAAACTAGCGATTGAGACCATAAACACATTTTGAAAACGTTTACTGAGGTTAGAAATCAAGTGAGAAGTTGGTGAATTCTCCATTGACTTGTATAGAGACGGAAGTCCTTTTGACACCAAAACGGTCGCCCCCTGGTGGCCTTTTGATAGAATGCAGCTTTAAGTTACTTCCGCGTTCGCATCATTTCAGAGGACCAGAACTCCCCGCCTGGTCTTGAACCAAATAGAGCTGCAGCAATCGGGCAAATAATAACTAAGTCGATTGATAGAAAGTTAATCGGCAGCCGTTTTGATAATCAAAGAATCATTTTATCATAGATTTGCTAATTTCTGCCTCCATACGGTTTCTAGTTGGAAAAATGTTGGCCACTCACAGCAAAGGCAGGTTTTTCCTAGGCAAAGTCTATAAAAGGATACATTTTGGGAAGAGTGCAGGACAAGTAGCGCACTTAATGTCTCATAGAGAAAGTTGCCCATAATATGATTGTCATGTGGTAAACTCTTGAGAGACTTGAGAGATTATTTGGGTTTCTCCATTGTTGTAAGGGGTTTGTTATTCATTATCTGTTATATTTAAGTCATTTCATAGCTCCATCTTTCTATTATATAATTTCACCAATTTTTCACTTATTTAAAAAGTTATTAAAATAATTTTTCATATACATATTTGTCATTTCCTCTACATAACACTTGACAAAACAATCTAATTCATTTTTTCACTTGATTATCACATTATGTCTTCATGTTTTTGCTTAATTTCTCTTTTTGTTTTTGTTTTCAGTGGCATAAGAAACGGAAGCGACGTTCCTGCGGAGAATGCAAAGCCTGTCTCTGCAGGAAAGACTGCGGCACATGTGATTTCTGTATAGACAAACCCAAGTTCGGAGGTAGCAACAAAAAGAGGCAGAAGTGTCGACTACGTCAGTGTCAGAGACAGGCGATGGTGAGACACAGCTGGGCTGAAACGTTTAATCTATCTCTTATAGTTTCTCGCAGTATTGTTGTAATTGTGTTGGTTTGAAATCTGCTTACATTCGGCAGAGACACTTGCTGCCCTTCCAGATGGGACAAGGTGACTACGCTGCCGATAACCCGCTGCTGCCAGGCAGGCCGAGGCCTCACTACACGTACAGTCGAAAGTCGGGTTTAAAGAAGAAAGGACCACAACTTGGCATGGACTTCACTGACAATGAAGACGAGGACAGTAACTTTCAACCAGTGAGTTGCCAGTGCCTTTGAGTTTAATAAATATTAGGGCCGGGACTTTAACGCGTTAATTAAGATTAATTAATTACACAATAATTACCGCGTTAAAAAAAAATGGACGCATTTTAATCACACTTATTTTTGCACCGCGGAACGTTTCTCACTGGATGAGTTTCAGGCGGACCGATTATACTGGAGCACCAACTAGCGTTACAAAGGAGATAGTGGGGGTCTCCAGGAAGTTAACTGGTTTAGAGTGGCAAGGTATGGTGAGTGTGTCCCGATTAAAGAACACGGATACAGATGTACGGAGTTATCTGCTTTATTACAGCTGTGGTCCTTATACATTCACACACAGCAGGAAATCAGGGCAAAAAAGGATGCAAGATGCAAAAAGGCAAGGGAAAAAACGTCAGCTCTCTAGCGCATGGAGAAGGAGAATTGCACAGGTGTGGTGCGTTCAAGAACGTCGGTAAAACTCAGCTGCATTCAATAACGTAGGACAAATGAATCCTACAATGCAAACAGACTATAAACAGGTAAATATCACTCAAAACAATGTGGGCTTTCTAACAAGCGTAGTTCAGACAACAACAAACCACAGTGAACATGAACAAAGTAGCTGATGAGACCGCTTTGGTTGGCCCCGTGGATGGGAGTGTGGATAAGAGCATGGTTGTGTGCAAGCTATGCAACAAGGAATTCACATATCACCGCAGCACATCGAGCCTCAAGTATCACCTCAATGCAAAACATATAGCAGCTAGCATGGAAGCTAGTGTGGTAGCTAGCTAATTTCTGAAATGTACTATATTTCTAAATATGCTATTGCTACACTTAATGGCAAAAATTGCACTGGTCTGTTGGACTTGAACAAAAATAAACAATATTTGTGTTGCTTATGTATTCAGTCATTATTCAATGGTATACTAAAAATCCATGTGAAAAAAATTACTTCTCACTGTTCTCAGGTCAAATATTTATATGCGGTTAAAATACGATTAATTTCGATTAATTAATTATAAAGCCTCTAATTAATTAGATTAATTTTTTTAATTGAGTCCCGGCCCTAATAAATATGTTTTTAAATATCAAGTTCATCATTTGTTTTTAAAGGTGCTATGTAAATAAGGTTGCTCTCTTCTTCTTTTTCAGATGAATTGGAGCTCAGAGCCCCCCAGTGGCAGCAAACACCCTTACGAGATGAACTTGAGTAACCAACATTCATCTATGCAGGTTTGAAAACAGATTCTTATCTACATGTTCTCATTCGCCTCGAAGCTCAGCTCACCAAACTAAAGCGCTGAAGATTTCCGGGTGCGAAATGGGCTGCCTGACAGAGTCCTTCACATCAGCAACCATAACAGCTCCCATCTTCTTCCTGCTTTTCAATTTTAGGGACGTTCCAAATTTGCGAACACGTCGTCTTTGGCGGTAGTGGATCTGTGGTTTTGAAAAGCAGCACAGAAAAGCAACACTCTTCCTGACTTCTTTTTCTTTCTTTGATGTGTTACATGAGCCTTATGCTTATGTGTTTCCTTATAATAATAATAATAATAATAATAATAATAATAATAATAAATCACATTTATATAGCGCTTTATGTGGTAGTCAAAGTCGCTTTACAATTTCCCTATTTCCCAATTAACATGTAAACAAATCTTTATTAATTATAGAAGGTTAAAAAAAACAAAAACAGAGGTTAAAACATGAAGAGTACAGTGGGAGCTAGGTGGTGAAGGCTAGTGTAAAAAGGTGTGTTTTGAGTGCAGATTTAAAAGAGAAGAGGGTTGGGGAGATTTTGATGTGAGGGGGGAGTGAATTCCATAGGGTGGGGGCAGCAACTGAGAAGGCCCGATCACCCCAAGTCCGGCGCTTAGTCCGGGGGACTTGCAGCAAGTTGGCAGAGACGGACCTGAGGGATCGGGAGGGGGCGTGGTGATGGAGGTCAGCAAGGTAGAGGGGGGCTAAGTTGTTGAGGGCCTTGTAGGTGGTGAGGAGGATTTTAAAGTTGATTCGGTGTTTAATTGGAAGCCAATGAAGTTCACGGAGGACAGGTGTGATGTGTTCTCTGGAGCGGGTACCAGTGAGGAGGCGTGCAGCAGAGTTCTGGACGTATTGGAGTTTATTGAGGACTTTGGTGGTGGTGCCGTAGAGAAGAATGTTGCAATAATCAAGCCTGGATGTAATGAAAGCATGGATGAGTGTCTCAGCAGCGGTAGTTGACAGGTTGGGGCGGAGGCGGGCGATGTTTCGGAGGTGGAAAAAGGTGGTTTTGGTGATATGGTTGACATGAGGGAGGAAGGAGAGAGTGGGGTCCAGGACAACTCCAAGGTTATGGATTTTGGTGGAGGGGGTGATGGTGGAGCCGTCAATGTTGAGGGAGAAGTTCTGAGTGGAGTGGGTGAGGGAGTCAGGACCAATGATGAGGACTTCGGATTTGTTGGAGTTGAGTTTGAGAAAGTTATTTTGCATCCAGGTCTTAATGGCAGTCAAACAGTTGGAGAGGGTTGAGAGGGTGGAGGCAGTGATGGTTTTGGAGGGGAGGTAAAGCTGTGTGTCATCGGCGTAGCAGTGGAACTGGAGACCATGGTGACGGAGGATCTGACCAAGTGGAAGCATGTACAGAATGAAGAGGAGTAGACCAAGCACAGAGCCCTGGGGGACACCGTGGATGAGAGGAGCAGTGGCTGATTGACAGTTGTTGATGGCAATGAATTGGTGTCTGTCGGAGAGATAGGATCTGAGCCAGGAGAGGGCGGTGCCAGTGATGCCGAGGGTGGATTGAAGACGGGAGATGAGAATGGAGTAGTTGATCGTGTCAAAGGCAGCACTGAGGTCAAGGAGGATGAGGATATTGAGGGAGCCGTTGTCCGAGGATAGCAGAAGGTCATTTGTCACTTTGAGGAGGGCAGTTTCTGTACTGTGTTTATAGCGGAAACCGGATTGGAAGAGTTCGAAGAGGTCGTTGGAGTCTAGGTAGGTGATGAGTTGTTTGGCAACAACACGTTCCAGGATTTTAGATAGAAAAGGCAGATTGGAAATGGGGCTGTAGTTGTCAGGGGAATCGGGATCCAGGCCGGGTTTCTTGAGTACAGGGGTGACTGATGCAAGCTTTAGGGAGGAGGGGACATGGCCAGAGGAAAGAGAGGAGTTTACAGTGGTTGTGATGAGGGTGGAGAGAGCGGGGAGACAGGCCTTTAGAAGTGTGGTGGGAAGCGGGTCCAGGTTGCAGGTTGATGATTTCATGGTTGAGACTGTGGAGGAGAGGTCAGAGGAGGTGATGGTAGCAAAGGTGAAGAAGGATTGACCGGTGGTTAGGGGGGCCCAGGTTCGGGACATGGAGCGGGGTAGGTGGTCAACTGGCTGTGGATTGTGCTGATTTTGTCATTGAAGAAGGATAGGAAGTTATTGCATTTTTCAACTGAGAAGGAGTGTGAGATGGTGTCCATTGGCTTGAGGAGTGTGTTAATGATGGTGAAGAGGGTCCTTGGATTTCTGCTGCCAGACTGGATGATTCCGGAGTAGTAGGAGGAGCGGGCAGAGTTCAGGGTGTCTTTGTAGAGCTGTAGATGTTGTTTGTACATTTCCTGGTGAACAGTAAGACCCGTTTTTAAGGCAAGCCGTTCCAGTTGGCGTCGTTTAGATTTGAGATGGTGGAGTTCGTCAGTGTACCATGGGGCAGAGTGGGGGAATGAGACCAATTTAGACTGAACGGGTGCAAGCTGGTCAAGGCAGGATGAAAGTGATGAGTTGTAGCAGTTGACCAGGTTGTCGGGGGAGTTGTTGTGGGTGATGGTGAGTTTTGAGATGGACTCAGAAAGACATGTGGAGAGAGAGGATGGGTTGATGGACTTGTTGTCATGCTGTTCTTTTCGCCTATAGCTCTGGCTCTCCTCAGTGAATCCAGGCCTGGATCCAGCTCTGTTTGACCAGGTCCACCACTGCACCTCCTGATTTAATTCGAGGTTGATTACTGAATTTGTTACAGGTGTGCACGCATTCAGACAATCCATACCTGTGATGAGCTGTCGATTTTCTGTTTTTCTCACCCTTTTCTCAAGTTGGAGTGGGCCCCCTCTCTTACTTTTGACTGCCATGGGGGGGGGGGTAAGTTAGTTTGATCTCCTTATAAAGAAAGCATATCGCTGCCAAGCTGCACTTGTCTCTTCTTGGCTGTCCTTCAGTTTGTTCTTGTCACTTGAACAGACGGAAATATCTGGACACATCAACAGCGCTGTCTTGTTCAATCAATGTGTTTGGCGATGGGATACATTTTGTAACAGCTTGTTACAAATACAAAACTGCAGTGTGCTACTGGATTACAGTGGAGTGCTGCAGCAGAATCGTTACACCTGTAGTACAGACTGTCAGTGAATGAGTTTTCATAGTGTCACTTATGTTGCAACTAAAGCCTGATTTATGCTTCTGCCGTCATTCCGACGCCGTCGTTGACCTTTCGAAGTTCTGCTTCGAGCGAACGCGTTGCTCTGCAATTCATCGTCATGCCGCTAGGGGTAGTGTTTCGAGGAGGAGTTGTAAAGGTGGTCATATTTCCTGACCTCCTTGACTATTCTCTAACTTTAGGCTCTATCAAAATTTGCTTTATTGGTTAAGCATGTTAGTGAACACATACAGTTCACTGGAATCATACATGTGGATATAGAGATGATGAAAAAATGTCAAAGTCTTTACTACAAATATAAGTGTGGACAGACATGGATGTAAACTGCAGCTTGACTTTGCAGTTGGTAACACACTACAATCTATCTACATACACTAATTAAACTTGCCAGGGAAGCAATTTGTCACCTAAGGGTCGAACGTTTGAATGTGCTGAATGCTAACATACATTTGTACTGATAGCTCAGACAATGAGCCATCGTCACACACCCAAGTTAGTAATTCTATTTATTCCATGATTCATGGTCCATGATCTAATACAAAATGATAGATGCCTTTGCAACAATCCCAAACTCTGCAGTTTAAAGATGATTTGATATATTTTGATGCAGCTAAGATTTAATTTAAACATATTGAGATTTGACTGACTGGAGTTGCAGTTAATAGTTATGCTCATGAGTTCAACATTTTAAATCTAGGACCAGCTAAGCAGATGGGATGGAGACAGATCAGGCATAGATGGTCTAAGGCATGCTGACGAAGAGGAGGAGGAAGAAGAAGAAGAAGATGAAGAGCTGCCCATGGTGAGTAAGGATAGGTGTCAAGAACTGGTACTGAATCAGTACCGGTTTCTGACCCATTAGTAGTGACATATTGATAAGCTCCAGGACAGACTGTGCTGCTATCAGAATCAAACCGTTTTCCTAATGATGACGAAACTGCTGGCATCAACAACTAAAACCAAAGCTGTCTGTATGTAGCCTAACTGTTCAGCTTAGTTTTTAACGTATCGTAAAACTAGTCAAATGGTTGTAAACTTATTTCCTGGCTGAGAAGACAGCCCACTTCTACAAACCAGCCCCTCCTCTCTCTACCAGCGGTGAATCACATCAGCAGCAGAGGAAGGAGGCCAGAGGACAGGAGGAATGACTTATAGTGACTGATGTTTGTGTGATGTCAGATATATTATTTATTTTATTGACATGTTAGATTTATTTCTAGTGAGATATTATTAAGTTTATATGGAGACTTTGTTGTTGTTAATATTACTCTTGCTACTCTATAGATGATATTTAGTTCCATTTAAAATATAAATAATTTCTAATCTTGTTCTGAATGTATCCTTTAAAAAAAAAAAAGATTTAAAGAACAAAACAAAAACAGTTGAGTACTGAAAAAGAACTGGACCGAAAAGGAGCGTTGATAAGAGTAGTAGTACTGATAAAATCCAAATGATACCCATCAATAATGTTGAGTGTGTAGTAAATGTTAGTTTATATTAGTTGTCTGGATAATTACCCATAGTGCTAAATGTGTGTGTATTTTTACTGTCATTCTGTTCTCTGCAGATCACACAGATCTTCAGTTTGGCTGATAATCCAGCTGTGAGTGGTGTGGACATTGAAAACCAGCTAATGAAACTGCTATGGTCTTTACGCTCCTCCGTATTGCCAATTCTATGGTATGCCATAATGGTGGAGGGCCCACAACTCCAGCTTATCCAGTGTGCTAAACAGTCCAACATGGTCGACACCATAGTGCTGATCGACCCCGGCTTCTGCTATCAGGTCACCGTCCAAAAGCAGCCGCTGCTCCCAACCCACCCGCTGTACGACGACTACCCAGCACGCTTGACCTCGGTGACTGAAGTGGTGAACCTACTTTTGGGCCTGGAGAAGTACGTTGTGTGCCAGGGCCTGCCTCCCAAAGAACCATTATCTAATAAAGACTCAATCACACTAGAGCGGGCATCAACATGTGACTTTTTGGTTAAGAAAAACGTGAGCATCTGTTTTAACTGCAGAGCGCTGCGAGATTGAGAACTTCTAACTTCTGCAGACATAGAACAAAAAAAATCTGTGACCACATTGGAGACCACCAGTCATCTGGTACATCTCTGTGCCATTTATTTCATTTTGGTTTCTCATTTTATTTTGGTGATAACATGGGTCACTTTACAGATTTACCTCTGGACTGTAATAGTATGGTTTGATTATCTGAAGAATCACCAAAGGCATTCCAGGAGCTGTGACATTATAATCAGGTGCGTTTCTTTCTCAGATGTTTTTTTTCTTTTTTCTGTCATGTCTCTAATGTCAGAGTTTGGACGATGTGACGGGTAGAGGTCAAATCTGTCAGCCTGTTTGTGTGGTTAATGTGCTGTTGGTTGATACACACTCTTACTTGAGGAATCGGTAGCCCTCCCTAAATTTTATCATTAAACTAAAAAAATAACTGCTTGTCTTTTTATCCCATGTGAACAATATTGTCATTCATCCAGGTTATGTGTAACATATTGAGTGGAGCTGGCCACCTTGTTATTTGTTTACATCTTGTCCACCTGTTCCGTTTTATAGGAAATAGTTCATTTTGTTGATTCAGCAAAGGTTTTGATATTTATCTGTGCATTACCGGCTATGACTTAATGTTTAAACCTCTAAATGATTGTGTATTCCAGTATATGCAAAAATAATTGAAAAAGGAGACTGTGAAATATACTTTTTTGATATTCGACTTGGGGTTTGTTTTGTTTTTTTAGTAAAAAAATAAATAAAAAAGATTCTTTTTGATATTGAATCTCACTTCATGTTAAAAAAACAAAAACAAAACTGAAAAGGGAAAGAGAAATCTCTACAACTTGACCTAAGTAAGTTCAAAGGTAAAACACAATGAGTGCCCAAATATTCAGCTAAATTAATTAGTGAGTCACACTGTATGTTGAATTATAGAGATCACTGTATGCAGAGTCAGTGAACAGTACCAAATGTGAAGGATACAACAACACTGAATATCATACAGGTCATAAAGGTCAGGCATCATGACCCACTGGGTGAGTTATGAGACAGTGTTCAGAAAACAATTGTTGCCTTAACAGTTCCAGCTTAATGTCTGTGAAGCAAATCCACTGTTTGAATAAAACTCTAAATGCCTGAGGAAGTGAGTGCCAGAGGACGTGTCAGTGACTAACAAAGTGTAAGCAGGTTCTGTGGTCTGAAGGGAACAGAATTGAGGTTTTTGATCATTATACTGACAGCTATCAAAGTTTGTTTTCCAGACATTTACCCCAAACAGAAAGTCAAAGCTATAAACAATGTTCTTTAAGTGACTGAGTCCAGACCATAGTGCCCTAAAACTCTGACAATACGACAAAACAATATGGCATTAAACCTTTCATTAAAGGTTGGGTTCAATTTTAAAGGTGTTGTGAATAATGTTGTGAACCTGTCGTGACTTTTGAAATTATGAGATTCACTGAACGTTCATCTCGGTAGAAAGTTTTTTTTTTCTTTTAGTGTTTTAGTCTTTTCCACATTCATCAACATTTTTGGGCTAATGCAGTCAGGACATGAGCTGGTTTAGATCAGCTGATTCATCATCTAAAATATGCTGACATTTTACCACAGAAACCAGAATTCCTTTAGTATGATTTTTATTTTATTTCATGTGATACCCGGAAATAAAACTTGGTTTTGTAGCCAAAAGTCTTACAGATGACATTATTTATTAAGCTGGTAAAAGTGGGTGAACCATCCTTAAACCGTGTCCTTCCTTTTCTGTTCTTGACTCATATTATTCTCTGTATTTAATATATTTTAAACCTTTTGATGGATTTTTAAAACTGAACTATGTAAATTTTAAAATAAAAAATGTTGGCCCATCCCTTCTCCATTGCAATCCAGTGACTTTAACAATATGAAACCTTATGTGTCCTTAACATATATGAAACTAATTTTTATCACCTCGGGTTCCTCAAGTAACTTTTGAAATGTATGGGAACAGTTAATTATTCTTTTAAACCTTACTGTTATTTAGTCTTTGGAATTCATATTTACAGAATGGACATGAAAGGTTTTCAATATTTCCTGTCTTTATCTTTTTGGAGACAGTGTGAAAATAAACTTTTCTTTCTGAATCCTTTTATATTTGTCAAATACTGTCAGTTTGACTTCATACATCCCAAAGACTCTTGAGAACAATGTAAAGTTTTATATTCCTTAGTATTAGCATATAGCTGCTACTTCAAATGTTTATCTAGCTGTTTCATCCTTTGCTTGTGTGTAAGACAACAGTACACTGAGCCGGATTATGTTTCAGTCATTGTCAGACTGAACTAAGTGTTGGTTGAATTATTGGTTTTATTATTCAACAGAGTTATTTCAATGGAAACCACAAATGTGTCTTGATTTGAATTGAGTTGAGCTTAAAGTCAACCATCTCTGATGCCCTGAGACTAAGTGGATTTACAGAATAACTGGTCATGTAGGGGTGAACTATTTTAATAACAGTTTCCTCCTTAAAAAGAAAACAACCTAAATACTTTTAATTACGCTATACAGTTGAGCGCTATTATGAATATTGTGATTTATGTAACAGTTGGCGCCATACCTGGTTTCCAATGCTTAATTATTAATTATAATAGCATGGCTGAGAGAAAGAGTTGTATTGTTTATATAGCTACTTTAAATAAGAATGTATAATATATTTGATTTAATAAATGTAGTTGCTGCAGATTTAGACAACCCATTTATAGCACAGGCATACAAGCTACAATTTATACTTCTAAAATTAAAGGGATGAATTAATAAAGATGTCCTGCATATACAATAAAAAATATCCTTATTTAAATTGTCTTAATTGGAGTAATAGGATCTCCTCAAGGGGCGGACCGGACTACAAGCAGGTTACAACTGGATAACGTATTTTCTTAGTGGATTAAGTGGCGCACATTGAAGGCATGTAACATCTGGGAGGGGCATTTTTGCTGTGACAGTGTCGAGTCAGTTGGCTGTGTAGAATAGAGGGTTTTCATCCGGTGCAGAAGGGAAACCTTTCTTCTTACTGAAAACAGGTCTGCTGAGATGCGCAGCGCTCCGACGCAGCGGAGGTTGAGAGGCTGCTGGTGAATTACAATTGGGATACGAAGCCACCATGAACGAGGGGCTTTTTTCATTTATCGCGAACTGTCGCACATTTGATTCATCAGAGCATTCTTCTGAGGAGGATTTCGTCCTGTAGTCTCACACAGGAATGATTTTTCTCGGCTTGGCGTTGCTACAGAGGACCATGGAGACCTCCGGTCATGCTCTCTGGTAAGAGGGGATTCTGCTCCAAGATGTCCTTCTCATCCTCACTGGGCATATGAATGAAAAGCAGTCAACACAACCTATATAATCTCTGTAAGAACACCTTGGCCTATATAGGAGTCTACAGAGCGTTACTATGTATTGTATTTATTGAGGCATGCACTATCCACCTTATCGTAAAAACCGGGTTTGTCATCGCGTCAGCCAGTGACACACCTGTGATATGTTATTGCTTCCATGAGGTAGTCCGGTGTGTTTCTTTATCAGCCGGTGCTGCCGTCTGCAAAGGCTATGCAGATGAAGGATGGCTGCTGTTGCAGGCTGAGAAGCCGGGCTTAATGTGGACACACATGCTCTCCACACTGAGCTGAATAACACGTCTGTAAAATGAAATGCAAGGACTGAGAGAAACGGGAATGCAATGTGTGTGTCTCATTTGGGGTTGTATTGTTTTCCAGCGCCTGTAAATAGAGGAACATATTGTTTGTGGTGTACATTCATTAAAAGGCAGGAAATGCCAGGATTGCAACCACATCTGCATGAAAGCAAACAGGCAGCTTTAAAAGAGTGAAAATCTGTGTCATGCTTCTTGGGAATACACAACTTCTCCCTGTTGCTGCATTGTTATGGAGCAGAATAGGCAGAAGCATGCTGCTGCTGCTGCTGTCTGCTGGGCCTTATTGATTTCACTGTTCTCATTTATTAATACTGCCTGTTCTCATGCAGCAGTGTAAAACCCTATTATTAACAGATTCCTGAACAAGGATGTCTGTCTGCTTCTGAAAAAAGTCATCTAAATCTGTCGCCAGGGTCAGTCAGTGCCTTCAAGCTGATTCACTGCTGGTCCACCGTTGCTGTATTTGGGAGACACGAGCGGGTTTTCCACTTTGCTGCCGAGCTTTTTTTTTTTAAAGTGCTGATTGTTACTATTTTGGGGATCTTGTATTTCCTGGGGCTTTGAAATCATCCCGGACCATTAGACCATCTCCAAAGACATTTGGCTTAGCTGCTTTATTGCAAGGTAAGGTAGGAGTCCATCTATGCTTGCTTTCATCTTGATCCCTTTGGATTTTAACACATGTTGGTGTTTGTTTTCTCCCCTCTCTGTTCACTGTTGTCTTCAAATCTGTAGCATGGCACTCTATTTGTCTATGAAGCACTCCCTGTGGTTTCCATACTACCTTGAGTGTTACAACTCAATCAAACACTATGGAAGTGGACCTTGACCCAGTTCGGCAAACACAATAGTGTTTTTTTGCCATGTTCTTACATGGAGCACATCAAGGTGACACGTCTCCTTTCATTATGCCCTCAAGACATGGACTGACATAATTTGAGCATCTGGTTCAGTAGTAGTTTACTGACATACATGCATGTTTACACTTTCACAAACTCACCGTCTGATCTGAATAGAAGACCTTTCAGCAAACCCTTCTACCTGTACATTGTAATGGATTTAAATTTAAGAAAGGATGCTATTGGTTTCATCCAACGTGTCTTAGTGCTTAGTGTGTGAGCTCAGGGAATCAATTCCCAGACCTTATCAAGTGTTGAAAATACACCAGAGCAGCAGCGCAGAGAGAATTCACCCACATTTCTTCAGTTATAAAGAACATGGGATCACAAGAGAATCAGATCAGGCTGTTATGCATGCATAGTAATGAATGGATGTGTATGGCTGCGGCTGCACATCCTAAGCAGTTCTGAACTCCCTCCAAAACCAACAAAGAGGATTACAGGTACTGTGGAACATGAAAATGTCTATGGAATACATACAGAAATACCTCCAGGTGTTACAGAGCAAAGGGAAAATGTATAGGAATAATCCCCTTGGACGTTAGAGCCACATTCCTTTCTTTATTACTCCTCCCCACCTCAGCTTAGCAGAATCCAGGTGGATAGCAATCACCAAGATTGCTTTGTTTCACCCGCGGTAGTCGTGTGAAATGTGGAAAGGTGAGCATCAAGGCCGGAGAGGAGAAATAGCCAGCCTCACGATTGGTCAGACTGAGCTAAGCTGCCATGCTATGCGCTGATAAGCGTGTTATAAATCAGTAATTCACAGAGCACAAGAAGAGATCATATTAGTGACGGGGGGTTGTAGACGGGGTCACCTGACCTTCCATAAGCCCTCTACAGTTGTTTGGTAGGGGTTAGTCAGGTGGCGGTAGTTCAGTAGTAAATCCTCTGCATATGAGTCAGCTGTATGTCCCAACTGACCATGATCTTCTATTCATACAGTCATGAATGTAGGATGCCTTTTTATCTTTAGGTTAAAAACATTTGGGTGTTGACATTTCTACTCTTCGTCCTCATCATTACAATTTGTCAATGGGTGTATAACGTCTTTGGAGTTTGATGGTGAATGGCAGGGAGAGCATTCAGGCAAAAGTCATATTACTTTTCTCTAACAAATGAAAAAAGCAAGATGCAACATGTTCAATGAAAATGTCAATGCTACACACTCTGAAACACTGTTGACTTTGTTTTAACTCCTCATCAACAGCTTGGGAGCTTTTAAAGCTTGTCTAACAGGGGCTGAATAGTTGTAACCCTGGTCTGGTTACCATGTGTAAGTTCACAACAGCAACAGCTGTGTCAACACCAACAGTCAACATGGGGGGCTGCCAGCCTCACCTGTCCATAGTGAGCATGAGGTGATACTTCAGCTGCTCTTTTACACGTCAGCTGCTCCAGTTCGCCCGTTGACAGGATTAACAAACATATTGTGCGTCCGATGTAGGTTGGAACAGATGGAGAAGCAGCTACTGTAACATATTAAGACATGCTGTTCTGTAAGTCATGAATACATCTCTTCCATAAATGCTGTTGACAACAGTAGGCTGTTCCTGGGACTCTTGGGCTGGATAAAAGCTGACAGCAGAGAGAGTGAATCTCTTTAAAAAAGCTTAGAGGCATCGTGTTTATCAAGGGGTGAGGAAGCGGGATATAAAACTGCTGCCTGTAGGAATTTAGCTTTGCAGTGAATGTTGATATCTAATATGCATGACGTCTAAGCAAAACAGAGAGCAGAGGAGTTCCTTGTTTGGACATGGTAGGATTGGACCTACCGTACAGGCGTCGGACTTGAATATTAAACTCCTTGCTGATTTGCATTCGTGTGATGCGAGCTGCACAGGGGCAGCTCACTCATCGCACGCCTCATGTTTTAATCAACATGGCTCCCATGGTGCTATCTGTACTGCCATCCGGCCCCTGATCCTCCCCCCTACACATGCTAAGTCAACATGTGTTTGATGATTGTGTTAGGTTCATATCTCTTGTATTAATATCGCTCACGATCCTTCCTTTGATGCGGCTCTCTGTGACTCTGCTTATCTGATTCTTCACTGTCCCCCCATGTCTCCTGCAGGCTTCTCTCTGGAATGTGATGCAGTCCCCTGTTGTTGTACCTGTACCTCCGCACACATCTGCTCACCAGATGTTTAAGCAGTTAGCGCTTGACATGAACCAGTGAGCTCACAGATACCCTCAGGTGTGTTATTTTAGACTCAGTAGTGGTTAGAGGGAGACCTGTTGCAGTTGATTGATTCTCACTGTT
Organism: Scomber scombrus; assembly: GCF_963691925.1. Lineage (NCBI taxonomy): Eukaryota > Metazoa > Chordata > Actinopteri > Scombriformes > Scombridae > Scomber > Scomber scombrus. The sequence goes on from NC_084972.1 coordinate 10,478,524, forward strand.
ACTCCATCCTTTGTCATTCACTGAGGTGATGCTCGTGTTTGTGCCAACACTGGAGTGATGTGCTGTTTGAGGCTATGCATATTTTGATGCTAAGCTCTCACTACTGTGGTGTTTTTGGGATCTTTTACCAGAGATTGTGGCTTTTATTGTGATGCAGTTTTTCTTTACATTTCCTTTCTATCATTTTTCTCTCTGTAGGTGACACTTTTTCAATTTCAGTTTATCTATTGTAACTATTGCTGCTAGCATAACATGGAAATCATCTTCTGTTGATTCCAAACAGCAACAACTGATTATTAAGTTTTATGAGAAGCAAATGGAGAAGCTTCCAGGAACTGGGTACACTCTGGGTTAAACTAAAGTGAGACTGTAACTTTTTAAACAGCTGGCAATAACAGGATAATGACAGATGATAATTGTTTATAGTCTTTTTATTGTATTTTATTGTATTTCTTTTGATGTTTTAATTTTTTTCTACTTTAGTTATTGACTTTTATCTTATTGATTTTATTCATCTGTTCCTTTTGTCTTTTAATCTCTTAACCTAGTTGTAAGAGCAGATTTGATGTTAATTGTCTTGTGTGTCATGGTCTGATTATGATTGGCGGGTCAGCCTATATAATGTGTAACCTTTTGGGGGCTCGTCAGGTGTTTTCCAACCGGAAGAGGGAAAACAGTTTTTGAACGCTTCTCTGCGCTTCTCTGCGCTGTGCTGCGCTGCGCACGGTATGCTTCATGCGGATATGTACACCAGAGATAATGTATGACTTAAAGCATAAGATGTCAAATAAATGGAATTGTTTGCATCTATACGAAAAAGCAACTGGACTCTCATTCATCCGTTATGCAAAATCAAAGCGTGTCAAGAAGTTTCCTGTTGAAATGCCTCAGTAGCTTAAAGCATTGGCTTAGCTTCTACACTAGTTTTAGTCTAGCTTTTATTGAACTTCATCTCTTTTATTTCATTTGACTTTTCTTTTTTCTTTTTAATCTATTTTAACCTAGTATTTACTCTACCTTTTGATAAACCATTTCTCTTATTATTTTTTATTTATTTAATGAATTAATTAATTAATTCATTTATTTATTTTTATTTATTTTATTTAAATGTTCTAAACATTTTATTCATTTAACCATATCATCCTTATTTTCTCTCGCGTGCATTGGTGTCAATTTTTGTTCTCCCATCATTTTTATTCCTTTTTTTTATGTTGTCACTTGTTCTGTCCTATTATCAGCTTGTCAATCAACCGTAAATCACTTTGAAGTACACTAGCCTGTATGAAAGGTGCTATATAAACTAAGTTTGATTGATTGATTGATTGAAATGCTTTAACATAGTGTAAAGTGCACCACATGTCAGCCATGTTGTTGAGTGTCATATCCAAAGATGCCATACACTGGTACTGTGCATATGGAATGAGTGTGTTGCCATATAGAGTAGTACATTGAGGAAAGTCAGTATGTCAGCCAACTTACCCAGTAATGTCACTTACACAGCTTTATCTACTTGCTAACATGTTTTAATAGTTTGCTAACATGATCTAGACCTGCTTTATGTGAGAACTGCCTTGACACAACTTTTGTTGTGATTTGGCGCTATATGAATAAAATGGAATTGAACTGAATTAACATTAGCTAACATTAGCAAAACTTTACAGTGTCTTGAAATAAGCAAGAGTGTCCAAGTTGCATAAAAATGTAAATAAACCTTTTTTTTATTAGTAAGAAGGAGACTGTGTTGTTTCTTCTTGAAAGGTTACATAGTCTCTCTTTAAATCGCTGTATTAGCAGTCATAGAGCAGCAAAGCAAACATGTATGAAATGGATAGTTAGTTTTATAGAGATAAAGCCCATATTTCAGAGAGCAGCAACTTTCCGAGCAAATGTTTTGGTTTCTGGACAAAGCCATTCTTAAAAGGCATGGCAGCGTTTTGGCTCCAGCATTCAGCTGCCCAGCAACCATCCAGAGGAACACCAAATGTCTCTGTCTCCTCTTGACTGCCTCTCTCATGGGGCTCACTGCTCAACAGAGCACAGCCGTGACACTGCTTTCTACATTCCCAGGTGAAAGTCCCGCGCAGTATATTAGATTAACTTCAAATCTGATCATCATGAACCTGGTTCTGTGTAACAGGATTCATGTGAGCTTTTGTCTGAGCGGGCAGTCGTAACTCTGCCACTTGTTTAGTGTGAAAGGCTCCTACTTGTCTGTCAGTGGGAGGTCAAGCATGCTGGGGGTTTTCACACGTACAGGAGCAAACAGCAGTTACTGGTTCAGTTCCAGGACAGGAGCCAACGCAAACTGGGTAGAAATATTTCAAGTATGTCTTCACACAAAGCAAGCCTCACTCTTTATGTTGTTTGAGTTGGCAAAACAGAACACTGTGTCTTACTGACCCCAAAAAGCAAAAAGCTGGTCAGTTGTGTGCAGAGCTTTGAAACAGCTGCTCTTTTCAGCCGACTAACTGATAGATAAACGTTTCCTTTTGAAAGATGCGATGCCGCCAGAAGCAGTCTTTGGAAGTGTAATTTTGATTCAGCCCTTCAGGCCTTCCATCTAGATTTGTGGGTTGAATGGAGTCACTTTATGATTTACTCAACTGGCAAGGAGACAGCAAGATGCTTGTTTATGGCAGCGATTAGTGAGCAGCGTTGAGTGAGGGGCTTTTGGCAGATAATGCTAACGCTATTTTTGGATGTCAGGTCTCTATTGGGTATTCGGGAAGAGGCTTTGTTTGTAATGAACCTCTATTATGTGGGGAAAAGTGCACATGAAACATTTCTCGCTGTCAATTGAAGGCAGCATTTCTTGTCTAGGGTTGTAAAAAAGAAAAGAAAAGTGTTTTATTCAGGTTGATTTTTTTCCATGTCAACAGAATTATCCCAGATGATCCAAAAAATAGAAGCCATAAAATACAGTAATGGTAATTCCTTTTAAAGTAAGCTCCATGTAAACCTTGATATTTATGACAGCAGGAAACCCCACTGAACATTGCATTTATTCCTTGCCTCTGTTATTTATTCCATCACTTTGCTGCTGGCTCCGTTCCTCTGGCTCCCTCTCCTTCTTTGTACCATTAGCTATTGAGCTGTTGAGACATAAAACACACAGGGTTTAGGTTTCTCCCCCACATTTCTCTTTATACATTATTAATTTTACTTTTCCTGTCTCATTTTTCCTCCTCTTTGCAAATTAATTGGTTGCTAATTGCATGTAAGAGCTAAATTTAGAACATTACTCACTTTCAGAATGCTTTAAGGTGCAAGTTAGTTAGGCCTTTTTGTAACTTTTAATTAAAAACTTTTTTTTTTTTAAATGTTTGGCTTAAACTGGTTAAATGCATATTATAAATGTGGCTTTTTATATTGTTAAATTGGGGTTTATAGTGCTTTAATGTAATGTAATGTTAACAGATTCTCTTTACTGGATACAATATGACAAATTGACTTGCTGTGTTTTTGTTGATTTGTGTATACTTAACAGTCATAGAGGCAAAAGAAGTTCCACTATCTTTTCTCATCAAGTTACATTTTTTAATCTTTTGAAGGATTCAGCTGTAGACACCTGAGAAGAGGTGCAGTGGCTCCCCCTGATGGTACCTTGTGTCATCTGAAAATAGGAGACACCCATGCTTATCTACTGCTGACTTGCCAGAAATGCAACCACTGACTCTACACCTCAAGACAACACATGGCTGATACCTCAAGGTTAGAGGAGGAAGGAATATGGACAAATGTGCGCTGCTGTTGCATCTCAGCTGTGGTTTAATCTCACTCTCTTTTCATCAGGTGAGGGCGTGCCTGGGAGTGTGAATTGTAAAGTCCCCAGAATTACATCACATGGAGGTCAAAGGACATGTGATCACATCCATGGGTTTGGGGGCTCCAGGTGAGTAATGGCTTCTCGCAGACCCTGGTGTGAAGACACACATTATTGTGTCTGGACAAGCCTGAAATGGCCTGGCTAATCTATCAGCTTGTGTTTTTTCTGACGGTTCAACTGAATGAAAACAAAAGTGTTTTCCTCTTGGGAACAGCCAACTAGAAAAACAGCTGTACGTGTGAAGGCCTTTTGTTCACATACTGTCACCACAGCTGTGAGATAATCTTATCAGAACACTGAGTAGCTGTGAACAGACATGTTATTGTTAGAAACAGACACTTTAAAAGGCAACCATTGTGACACTGTAATACATTTCCAAAAGTCTAATTAAATTAAACTATTTTACAGTCATTTTTCTGGTTCTGGTCATTCTGGTCATAACCTTTTGACCAGAATTTTTTGACCCATATAGTCTCTTATTGTTAATTCACTTTCTGAGGATGCCTTGTGTTTACTGTGTTGTGTAGATGTTCAAGGCTGCCAGGACAGCAAGCTGCAGGCTGAGAGGGTCGCAGCTCTGCAGGAGAGGAAGCAGGCCCTGGAGGCTCTCCTCAACAGCAGAGTGGGAGAGCTCAAACAAGTCTGTTTGCAGGAAGCAGTGAGTAGCTCACTTCTGATCCATACATGACTGTGGGAACAGTGTTCCCACTCCATAAACCTCATATTTATATGATAAGTAGTAATCTATTGTGTTTTACCTGATGAGAGGGGTTTAATTACAGTATGTTTTTTCTGTTCTATAGATATAAAACATTAGAAAAATCAGTCAATTTTTACTTCTGAGCTTAGATGTAACTGGCAACTTGTTGAAAATTTTTTGATAAAAAAGGTTGGATATTAGTATTTTCCTGATTGCTCCTGAGAATTTGTGGGCACATCTTCGTAAAGCACCAGCTGCCTCCGCTTTTCATTAACAGCTGCTTAACACATCCTGATTTTTTTTCAGCAGGATGTGTAGTGACGCACTCTCACTCTCTATTCTTGGGTTCACAAGTTGCCAATTTTCGGTGTCAGCGTAGCTAATTTAGAAATGAGGTGCTCTACTCATCTGCAGAGTTACTCTTTTTCTACTTTGGAGGCAAACTACGATAGTAACATTATTTTTTGCCATCTCTATATTCAGTGCAGTGAAGTATTTAAAGGATCTTTTATTGGGACTTAAAGTTATCTGTTAAGTGGTTTCATTTTATGGACCTCACAGGCCAGTGTGAAGGTGGATTGTAGTTACTGGAGGCTAATGAATGTCCTCTGCAGGAGCTGACTGGGAAGTTGCCACATGCTTTCCCCCTGGAGACGGGGGAGAAACCACCGGTGGTGCAGCGCAGAGCTGGCCTGTGGCCCAATAGCAAGGCAGAGGTAAGTCAACACCTTGAATATCAATTGTGTTTACGCAGCAGCTGTGTTGTCATGTGTAATGTGGTCTAACACAGCCTGTTGTCCCCGGCTGCAGGATGAAGCTGCCCAAAGAAAGCAGATGAAAGCCATCTTCACTGGTGCTTTGTACAGACATGCGGAATCAGACCGAAATGTCCCAAATAGCAAGAGGACAGTTCATCGCGGGTGTCATACAGGTAGAATTACACAGCAACTTAATGCACACTTGTACCAACATTTGTCAAAAACTGAAAAATCTGAAAAAATAAATAAACAGCTCACTCAGCTGTGTAGATATATTTTAGTGAATATTTCAGATTTGCTGTGTTGTCTGTGAGCTGAATGTCTTGTTGTCTTTTAGAGGACACTGTCATGTCTGAGAGTACGAGCTCCATGTCAGACTCAACGTCCCATGATAATGGTGAGTCAACTGTATGCACACTGTCTTCCAACAGCTGTCTCTTTTTCTTAACATCATAACAAACTCAACTGAAGCATGATGTCAGCATCATTTCTAAAACAAGCAGTAGAAATAGCTTAATGTATTTGCCAGTGTTTAGCATTTCACATTCAACGTGGTGAGTGGGAGACTCATTAACACTTGTGGCATTAAAGATGTTGAATATGGAATATAATTTAAGTTGTAAACCCAAAATAGCCTTGCTGGATCTTCGTGTCTTAAATGAAAGTAATCTGCTGCACTTCTTTTCATTTGTTTTTGTCTTCTCTTCTAACAGAGTCCTCTCCCAGTGTGGCCGCCGACCAGCGCTCTCTGTCGCAGCCCCGGCTCACTGTGGGCAGCCCTGACCACAGAATCAGCAGGAAGCTGTCTCCAGTTGAGATTTACTATGAGATGAGAACACGTCGTAACTCTGTCACAAGCTCTGTTAGGTACTTTTCTTCAGTGGCAGCTCTGTCTTCTTAATCTGTCTGAGAGTGTACCTACTGTACTGTGTGTGCACAATCATGTTGTAATCTATTGGTGGTAACTGGTAAATGCATCCATGTACTCTGGTGTTACTTTTCACAGCCCAACCCACTCTTTACCAAGAAGTGCATCTAACGTTGAAGGGAGAAGTGTTCCAGCTACTCCTCTGTTGGCCCGAACTGCTCCGATCAGCGTTCATGTCAGGTAATCTGAGATACTGGGCTGCTTCAGTCTATGCAGAACAGCTATAGTTCCCCCACTGTGATGAAGACTGTGTTTGGAAATGGCTTGATGAAGGAGTTGAATGAAGACAGAGTCGAGGTTGTAACAACGATTTGTGTCATATTTAGCCACCAGCAAGTGCTTTAGCTCAACATTTGGTGTTTAAGCAGAAAAACGGTATCCATCTTAAGTGATTTTCTGTGAAATGCAATTACACGGTTTTGATTAAAAACAGCTTTCAGTCTCTTCATTATCCATAGTTACTCAGAGTCTTCTCCTATTGTAAGATGTTGTCCTCCACCTCTGCCATAGGTCGGATGCGTCTGGGGGTAATGGGTTGAAGCAGTGGTCTGGCAGCCTGGATGTGCCATATATGATTCCACTGGCCCAGGAGGGCTCCTCCTCTGACCGCCGAAGCTGCCCTTACAGCTCAAGGGCCAGACGCAGTAACAGCTCCGAGGCCCTGCTGGATAGATCGAGCCTCCCTGATGATCCAGCGTCCAGAAATGGTATGCCCCCGAGAGGAGGGCCCTACAAGAGCTCAGAGACACTGACTGACGGCAAGCTGCGACACATTCACCTGGGCAGCCCTGAGAGACATGTGGACAGCTCTGTGGAACAGGCCAAACTGCGCCTGTCCATGGGAGGCAGGGGGGCTGGAGGGGGCTACAACGAGCTACTGATGGATTATATCTGGGGGAAACAGCAGAGGGTGCAAGTGCAGCACCACTTGTACCAGTCCACAGGCAGGATCTGGCAGGACCTGCCCTCCCCTCGCTCCTCCACTGCAGCGGTGCCTCCCCATGCCAACGGCTTTTCCCATTCCCAAGTGCACCTACCCAGCGCTGCACCTCCTTACAGCCCCATGGTCCTCAGAGGGTCCCAAGCTGAACTGCGCAGGGTTAAAGTCACTAGAACCAAATCTTGTGGGCCCTTTATTCCTTTGCAGCAACATCCCCAGGATGCCATCCTGCTGTCCGCATATGAATCTCCCCTTCCTGCCTCCGGCACCACCACATCCTCCATCCCCAACCTGCACCCTTACCAATCCGAGCTGTCTGGCACCCCCTTCGGCCGCAGACCCCCACAGTTCTCTCTTCCGACCCCAGAGGACTCGACGCGAAGCCTGCATAAAGCCCTGGCCCTGGAGGGCCTGAGGGACTGGTACCTGAGGAACGCCCTTGGCTATCCTCCTGCTGCCCCAAAGGGCCATGAAGCAGGCATCTCTCGCCTCTCACACCCCCACCCTCTTGCCCCGTCTGTTCAAGGTGAATCAGCCAACCTCCACAGGTCTCAGATACCCCAGTCAGCCAGCTTCCACGGTCACCCGCTGCATGGAAGGTCAGTATTTTGTTTGTTGTTTTTTTTTCACCTGTTTTTCCTGCTTTATTTATTTTACACCTGTTTGTCTATTGGCGAGAGTCAGCACAGTGCATTGTACATTTACACATTAGCCCTAAGAGTGGGAGAAGAAACTATAAGAATAAGAATTTTGGATACAGAGAATACCAACAAGCATGTCTGCACATATAGTCACTCGCTCGCTCTTCACCTCTCAGAATTGCTCGCTGGAAGCTGGCAGCCGAGGATGGTTCCATTACTCTCACTCCGTCCCGAACCAATCCATCTATCATCCTGTGACTTTTACAGTCTAGGTTGTTTTATTTTTGTTTGTGTTTGGATTTTTGCGCCATCAGCATTATATCCTGCCACTGCTGCTGGCTGCCTCGTGCCAACATCCAGGCGGTTGTTTGTTTCCGGATCAAAAACACTCTCAGATACAGCTCACAGACTTCAATCAATCACCCAAAAAGGAAAGGAGTCATATTTACACAATGAATAAAATCTATACAACTTAAGATATCAATTGTGGAAATGCAATAATTAAATTTTTTTTCCCCCACCTTCCTTAGTTTCACATACATTTCACGAATTTTCAAAGACATTTATCCCTAAACTGCATTAGAAATAAAACTTTCATTCCATTAAGATGTATTCTCACTGTGGTTTTACCCTCCACTGCATGCCTCTGGTTTGTGGTGTGCTGTATTGATTTGTGTTGCCTCCCCAACAGGTCGATGGAGTTCTCTCTCTATCAGGAGACTCCTCATCCACAGACGCAAGAGGCGACCCCAAAGGAGCCCAGTGTAGACCCAGGCACGCTCGTCTGAAGCAGCAGAACACACACACACACACACACACACACACACACACACACACACACACACACACACACACACACACACACACACACACACACACACACACACACACACTCTACATTTATATGAGCAAAAACAGTATAACCTCACATAGTCACGCACACTTATACAGACAAGTTGATACAGTGTGACCTCAACAGCAAAGCAAAACATGGCAACCTCAGCAGAAAAAAGACTGTAATAAAGGAGAAACTGTAGCTGTACAGTGTGAAAAAGCCTTGGTTCCATGTGTTATAACTGATCCAACCAATGTATGAACTTCAAACCCAGGAGGTGACTTACGGTGCATCTTATAACAATATGGTCATGCTGTACTTCATATATCAATATTTCTGGTCCAACACAAGCAGTAAGATCCTTCCTAATAACCCTGAAAAGTCTCCCAAGATATACTTTTTTACAGAATATATACAAGTCTAAATTACTATTTTGTATCTTCTGAGATATAAAGAACAGTTATATTAAAGAGGTAATTTATTGCTCATTAAACGTGTGATATACGTAGATGTTATACGAGCTCATTTGAAAAGTATTAATACATGCCGGTGAATGTGTGTTTGTAAACTATATAAAACGCAAAAACATGCTTCAATCTTCATCTGCCGTTGATTTCACATTCATTTGTATTCACATTTGATAACCGGGCCATGAACTGTAGCATATTGGAGTAGCAGATGGGAGTGCCTAAATGTTCTAATGCAGCAACATAAACATTGGTTAAAAAACTTTAAAGTGCTTTCTAATAACCTGTAATACTAGCATTAAGCCTTTGTGAGCTTAGTCGAATCAGAAACTGAAAGCAGTTCTCGATGTCACTAAATTAGGGTATTTGGAATGATGTCATTTCTATTGTGATATTTTTTTTCTAGATTCAGCTCGGTGCTGGCTGGCAATGTAGCTTTCTCTGTGTCGACCTGGACAGAATAATTAGAATGAATTAGTTTTAGGAAAAACCTGAGGGCTGTTGTGAGACCTACTGTATGGCAGTGGTACATGACTGTGTGACAACAATTTACTCTGTTCAAATCTGTCTTTCTGCAATTAGTTGTGGAGGATTTGACTGTCATACACAGCACTTTATGAACATCTTAAGCCTTAATTCCTTATGAAATTGTCACCAAGAGAGATGACAGGCTGTAGGAAGGTTTTGACAGGGTTTATAACAGGGATAAATTAAGGGAAGTGAGTTCTGTCATCATCTGCTGAAGGTCTATCTGAGAGTTAGTCTGTATATAGCGTGGATTGTACTGATGAGTTTCAAGCTGATATTTTATTCCCGTACTAACAATGTAATTTTTAAACTTACCACATAATACTGTATGTAATCACAAAAGCCCCCTGTCCCCATTCCTTCTACCCCCAAGTGAGCACTATTTAATCGGTTGTATAAAGTGAGGTTGATTGTGTGAACAGAATAGGGCTGCTGCAGTATTGAATGGTGGTGTGAGCAGGTCTCACACCAGAGAATTTGTTTATGAGAATTCATGCTGGCTGATTTAGTATTTGTATTGATTTTAGCATTTCAAGTCATTTCATGTGCTTGGTTTTTGTGTCTTTTAAAATCTACTTGCCTTTTTTTTCATCATAATATATTTCTAAGTTTGTAATCAGATTATTGATAACACTGCAATGTATACTTCAGTAAAATCAGCATAAGAAATAAAATCCTATTTGTTGTGGTGTAAAAAGAACTCCACATATATCCAAGTATTTTTTTCATTTAATGTACTTGATCTTTGCCCATCTTGGGACTCATTTGAATGTAATTCTTTCTGTGTGTCATAAGTCTCATACTGTATGCTGATGATGTTTTCTGCTCTGTTACAAACTATAGCACACTGTTGAATGTTACTTAGTTTCTTCTGTTGTCTGATGTGTTCACATCCTCTCAGTATCCAGCTTCACAGAGCTTCTTCCAGCTGGTTAAAACCTGAAATCAAAGACCAAACTGCTGTGCACTGGGGGTCGTAAATGTATTTTTCATATAATGTACTCTGTAAGTTGAAAATAAATGATATAAATTTAGCTCTAAAAGAAAGTTTATTCAAACTATATTATATTTATGAACTTATAACATTTTGTAGCTATCTACTGTAGCTCTTTCTCATCAGTGCAGGAATTGGTAACGTGTGTTCAAACCATTTCACTCAGCAGTGTGACGTGTTAATATTTGATTCTTCTCTTTTTTCATCTTTAAGAGCAGCTGTTTTCTCTTTCCCTCCTCTCTTTATAATCAGGCCTATCAAATAAGGCCAAATAGGCCTGCCCTATACTGTATGTATGAGATTGTGCATTCATTCTACTAAATAAAGTGTCATGTTGAAATCAACGCAAAATGTGTCAAACAGATTTATTCATTGTAATGGTTACTGTACTTTTTGCTGAAGTGAAGTGCCTTTCTGTTTTTCTATTCTTTATTCACAACACACAGTCAGCCATGTCAATGAACCCTAACCCTGATAAATATTATTAATTACGCCTATGGTTTTCCTGATATGCTAAGCCAGCATGTCTGCTGCAGTGTCCCCTGATGATCTTTGCCGCATTTCTAATTTCCTGTCAGCTCTCTACTGTCAGTCAAGACATAAAACTGCCCCAAAAATAATTAGATAAAAAGAACACAGCCTATTCTTGGTATTACATAAACTCATCAGATTTAATGTTCTAATAAAAGTGATAAAAGTCTTATAGGAAGTAGTGAGTTGTCAATCAAGTGCAATCTGTAGTCATTCATACTGTCCTGAGAAGTGGTCTAATCAGTAAAGCGAACACGTGTTGGTGGGCCCATGGGTGTCAAAGAGCTTTAAACTATTATGATAGGGATTCTGCACTGTAGTCAATAATTCCATAATAATCTCAAAGACACTTGTTTAGAAAGAGTTTCAAATTAATTTTCTTTGATACACATATTTAGAAGAGTAAGTTAATATTGACCTGTGTTTGAATTTGAATCTGCTGTGGCAAATTCCTTCATGGTGACCTGTAGTATTTACACACTTTATAAATATAAGTGACATGTTCAGCATTTAAGCAGATGCTATTACCTTTTTAAAATCTGCTCATCACCATTAGCCAATACACAATACTATTTTTAATATGTCCATTTGGATATAGTGTCATAGGTGCCAGTGTAGCATCCCTCTAAACTCTGTAATTGGATAGGAAAGTCAAAGCTAAATAAAGAAATAAATAGGAGAATGACCTCCTTGCTGCCTGTGGAAATAGAGCTGTTGGCCACATGGTGATAAATGTTGTGAGAACATGCCCTGCAGCAGCAGAAGCAGCAGGACTGTACAGCAGCAGCAACAGGCAGCAACAGCTCAGAAGCAACAACAACAACAGCAGAAGTGGACAGTAGCAGCAACTCAGCAGCAGCAGCAGCAGCAGCAGCAGACGATAGCAGAATGCAGCAGCTGCTGAGCAGCAGCAGCAGCAGCAGCAGCAGCAGCAGCAGCTATTTCTGGTACTGAGTGTTTTTCAGTCACACAGAGCAGAGTGAGGGGCAGAGCACGCAGCTTAAGGGTCTCTGCTGTCCTCGTTCCAGGGTGGCTTGGTTTATTTCCCACGTTACAAATATTAAAACTGGATATAGGCTATCACTCACAAGGGGGTAAGTAGGCTCCACCTCTAATGTTGTTGAGTTTTTTTATGAGTGAATAAGGCTCACTGAGTATTTGTACTACCCAGTCTCTTCTTTAAATCCCGCAACATGTACAGGACTTTTTCAGACTTCCTCCAAAAAACTTCAAAATAAAACTTAATTAACATAGTTTATCCACCTGTAAGTGTCAATAATTAACTTGATCGTAAAAGCAAAGCTTGATATAATAACTTTAGCTTACATAAATATTTGAACTCTAAAAATGAACCTGAAAAGCTCCAAACCTGAGGTGTGTAAAATGAGCTCTTACTACCAGTTTCTAAAACATTTAGCTGACTCAGCCATGTTTAAGTAATATAGGCAAAGCCAATAGTTTTCATTTACCTAATATTATATTTCTAACACCAATGGACTAAATGGAAAAATAGCAAGGTGGAAATGAGCATGTTTAAATATTTGTTGACTCTCTACATAGTGAAGTTCTTTTGTAGACATCAGTAGGGGAGAACGGGGTTGGTAGTCACACTTTTTACTTTCCTTTGAATTCCTCATAAACCATAAACTGAATAAATTCCCTTTTAATTTGTAATGAAAGCCTAAAGTGTCAGGTAGGAATAGAGTGGTGTTACTCTCCTTCAGCTGATTCTGTTCAAAACATATGGCCCGTCAAATATGTCTTGTGCACTTGTGACAACCAACCCCACGATGGGGCTGGTTGTCACACACTATGGGGTTGGTTGTCCCTGTGTTATTTTAATGGAGAAAAATAAAAAATGTACACAGTCTTAAAAAATATATATTTAACATTTTTAGTTTAATTGAAATACAACAACCTAATACATCCCCTGCACCAAGAGAACATAAACAGGAAAAATCATTCTGTTAAGTGCCTTTTTTGTCCTTATATGACAATATTGTTCATTTTCACCTCTCTGATTGCTCTGAGCATCACATCTGGAGGAGTCTGACCCTTGTTTGTCTTCCTGACAAAGTTCCTGGTCATTTTGCCATCTTAAAAGAAAGAAAGAACTAGATATATGAAACCATATATGTATATAACATGTGACAACCAACCCCGAAGAGAATGTGACAAGCATCCCCAACTGGGCTACCAACCACATGTTTTGGCATAGCTAAGAAAAAAACCTACCTAACTATCGCTCTCTCTTCATACTTTTTAACGGTAATGATTGTTTTATTATAAACTCATTGTGTAAAAGCGCAGAAGAGAAACACTGAAGAGTTGGATATTTACATTTTCACATGAAAAACACTAAACGTCCTCTCACCTCAATGTCAAGCAGTTTGCTCCAGAAATGACCTCTGAAGTAACATCTCACCTAAATTCTGAAACGTTCAGTACCAAAACTTTTTAACAGCGCCCTCTAGGGCCCGAGATCTGATGAATGTGACAACCAACCCCCTGTGACAACCAACCCCGTTCTCCCCTACCTCCTGAGAGATCCATTATTGAAAGTATGCAACCAAAAATAAGCCCATTATAAATAAGTGAGTACAGAGAGAGCGGTCTAAAATATGTGTTGTAATAACTTAACTTTCTCAACTGTCTTTATAAAAGTACTGCTGTAGCCAGTCATCCTTCGAAGAACATGAAATGATTTGAATTGCCAGCCGTTCATGTTTACAACAGAGACACCCACACTGCAACAGTTCAAGCAATATCAGGAAGAGTTCAGTTGCACTTGGATCAGTGTCAGGGGCTATTTACGTTGACATGCCATTCACCTAGCTAAAAATAAACCTACACATTCACTGGCTCATTTGAAATGTCATTGCAAACAGTCTACTGCAATCAGTGTCAAAAAGAGACACAAACTAACTGCCGGAGACAAACAACCAGTGAACTCTTGTTTCACGCTCGTTTCATTAAGTATCACGCTTGTTTCATTAAGCGTGATACAGGAACTCCATCCATTTTTGAGAGCGTGCAAATGCATTTCTGTTGTAGCTTTCTCCCTGAGTGCTGATGTCATCTGGACCCGTCTTCAGCTGTGCTCGACCTCATTTGGCTCCGGTTGAACATGTCATCATCATATGCTGCTGCTATATCAGCCCTTCTTTCTACCAGCTCTCCTAATCCATCCAGCAAACCCAGACCCCATCCCACCCAAGACAAAGTTGGAAGTCCTAAACCTGCCCCCTCGCCAATCACACCCTCCCACCACTCTCCAGCTGCAGAAAAACAGCCTCAGGAACCTGAGCTTCTGGAGTCTTATGAGGAGCAACAGGAGAATCCTGCAGACTACGGGATAGGTAGGCAGCACCCCAACACTAAACCTCCACACACTGGTTAAGCTCACTTTGATGCAGACGGCACACTGTCTTGCAGGTGGTTACTACTCTGTAGAGATTGGAGAGATTTTCGTTGACAGATACCAGGTGGTCAGAAAGTTGGGATGGGGTCACTTCTCCACTGTGTGGCTCTGCTGGGATATGGAGTAAGTACACGATTCATTTTATGACTTCATATATGCAATAACAACATCATAGTATCAAAAACGTAATTATAGACTGCCATAATAATGTGTGCGCAGGAAGGAGCATTTTGTGGCTCTGAAGGTGGTGAAGAGTGCTCAAATATTTACAGAGACGGCTCTGGATGAGGTCAAACTTCTGAAAAGTGTCAGTAAGAACTTCACATTGTTTTTAGATATGTATTCACCTTTTTTTTGTCATTTTAGAGTATTCATATGATGTAAAAGTAGTAGACTTGGCTAAAGTGTTGGTAATGTGTGTGAATGTCAGTTCCACACAAACAAAATACTGTTTCCACTGTGGCGACTTATGTGTTGGAGTGGCACAGCTTTGTTCTTTACACAGCTGAATCAGAATTTTCCTTAGATAGCTGAACAATTTCGGATGTCATTTCAAGATTTTCTAGTAAGAGTCAGATTTGGAAACACAAGTCCAACTATTTAGCAAGAAGTTATTATTGTTGACAAACACCTTAGAATTTCCTTATATCTGCTTGTAACGACAATATATTGTGTTTATTAAATATGTATTCACTAAGTGTTAACAGTTGCTCAGCTTCTCTACATTAATTGTGAAAAAATTGTTATTTTTAATGGATACACACAACTTCGACATTACCAGCATCTCTCATTGCAGCCTGTATTATATTAATGACATCTAAACAGTTCACATAATCATTCAGTTACATCTTTATATTTTGTTGATATTGTGATAGATATTGTGACATAGTGAATATTTGACCATCAGGTGAGGGACAGTGACCCTAAAGATCCTAAACGTGAGAGAATCGTGCACCTCATTGATGACTTCAGGATCTCTGGAGAGAATGGAGAGCGTATCCTTTTCAGAGACACGTGCCCCCCCCCATTATAACTTTCTCTAACTTGTGAAGCAAATTATTTTGCCCACAGACATACAGATGGAACTATGATTTTGCCCCACCCACCATGTGCCATTGCAGTACAGACTGCGTCAGTGTGTTTTAGCTTTCTCCAAACACTCAAACTGTATAGTATGAAACGGTGTCCTTAATTCCTCACCAGATGTGTGCATGGTTCTGGAGGTGCTGGGTCATCAGCTCCTGCGGTGGATCGTCAAATCCAACTACACTGGTCTCCCCCTGCCCTGCGTTAAGAGCATCCTCAGACAGGTGCTGTGTAAGCCCTCACCCCACCTTTAATCCTCTTCCTTTTCGTTCGCAACTGACTTAGCTCTTTTTAGTGAACAGATTATTTTTTATTTTTCTCCACATGGGCGATGACGGTGGCTCTTTTTCCTTCCTTATCGCAGGTTCTGCAGGGTTTAGATTACTTGCACACCAAATGCAAGATTATACACACAGACATCAAGCCAGAGAACATCCTCTTGAGAGTGGACGAGGTTTATGTTCAGAAACTGGCGGCAAACACCAAGCTGTGGCATATGCCCGTGTCCTCTTCTTACACCAGCTCTCCAGGTTTGTGATGCTGTGTTAGCAATCACATAGGTTTGATACAGATCCTAGAGTAATACACTGATGGACATACTCTTTTATTTCCCATCTTGTGTCTTGTTGAGTCTGATTTTACTTTCTTTCTCTACCAGTCAACAGAAGCTCCAGGGAAAATCAGGTGTGGGACCTAAAAATGTGTTCATTATTATTTCATTTAACTCAGACATTTGTATTTCTTTTACAACTGCTTCATGATATGTCCCTATCTGCTATGACCCCCTTAGAGCCTGTCCAAGATATTGGGGAAGCTGACCGGGGTTTTCCACACTCTTGGGGAGTGGGTAAGATGGATGTTGTTCTTTTGCTTTTGCACTTGACAACCCCTAAAACCTGCAACATGGAGTGCATTTGAATGACATCAGACATGTATCACCTCACTTAAGTCAGATTACAGTCCTAGACAAGTGCACTGCATGTCTTGGTATGTTTGATACACACATAATGGCTGTGATGCTCAATAAGGAAGATGTTTGAATCCTAATCATACACACACATTTATAACTCTAATATTGTAACTATTTCACCCCACTTCATACAGTGATGTGAGCAAAAAATATACAAATAAAAAGCAGGTGTTATAGAAAACTCTATAGAAGTTTGGGGACCAAAGTAGGTATCCACTCATCTTGCTTTACTTCTCTTGCTATCACACTTTGACTGTTAAGAGGCAGTGGAAATCCCTGAACAATTTTGGAGGTTATTACAGTTTGCAACATAAACGTAATACTGTATAATTGAAAGAAACACCATTATTGCTCCTTCCTGCACCAAGTGTAGGGCAGATCACTATGTTAGATAATAATAAGAAATACAAGAAATACAGTATATGTTATATTTTATTGTACATCTTTTATTAAAAATAAAATAATGTTTACAACTATCACAACTAGAAGCCAGGGATAGAAATGCTGAAGTAGTCCTTAAGTATATTTAGCTTGTTTTTCATGTTCTCTTATTACTAATGCTTACATTTTAAAATCCCACACATTTTAGCTTTCATTTGCATGATATGTGCAAAACATTCACATTGTTGTTGTGATTATTCATTCAGTACTTCTACTTTCATGCACATTTCTTACTCCATGCTCACCTCTGACTGTTCTTCACCCTGCAGTCAAGCAAGGTCTCTAGGACCCAGATTAACCGACTGACAAGGAGGGACAGGAGACGACGGGGACAGGAGAGTGCATCTGACCACAATCAAAGAGACAAACCTCATGTGGCCTTTGCTGATGTCACCGCTCCCTCTAGCACTTCCAGCTCCACCTGTCACTCTAAGCTTAAGGGTCCTAACCCAACCTTTAGGAGACATACCCTGCTGTTGGAAGATGGACTGGACTCCACTTTGCACAGCCACAGAGACTACATGTGCTCGTTGCCAGACCTCAAAAAAGATGCTGCGGTCTTTGGCTGTAGATCAATGTTATTACATCAGACTGCAGACAGAGAGCTTCCTCCGCGTTCACCATCCTCCCCATATGGTCAGTCTTGTTTGTGTTTTTTATGATATCAGCAATGTTTTCCTCTTCCTGTGGTTACTAACAGTTAGAGAAATCTCTGCCAGTCCACCTAATTTTGATCCTAGTCCTCTTATCAGTCATTTTCTTCTATGTATGTTAGGTATCAGTGACTCAGCCGGACTTCTGGACCTACTGAATCCTCAAAATGCTGATCAAATTCTCATCAAGATTGCTGACCTAGGCAATGCCTGCTGGGTGGTGAGTAATTATTCAACAGGAAACTAAAACAAAAAAACTATAAAATGTACGTACCTCATCCGTGGCAGCACAATCCTCCACAATACATAATTTATTTTCTTACAATAGAAACATCTGGCTCTCCTGCACCTAACACTTGTAGAAGCTATGACACGCATCATGCAGTGTTTCATAAATGGCTGTGAGTTTAGTTTATAAAACACCTCCAAGCCATCTTTTTTACACAACCCCATGCGACAGGTGCTTTCTGTACTGACTGCCGTGTTTACTGTGTCCTCCAGTGAAAAACACAGCTGCCATATGTTTCCAGTGAGATGGAACTGCGTGGGCTGATTGAGAGAGATGAACAGTTTTATCTTATGTGTTACAGTTACAGCTACCCAGCACTCACTGTTGTCTTTCTCATTTCATTTGGCCGAGTCAGAAAAAGACACAATGTTTTAAAAACACGCTTATAACACATATATTTTTACTAGTTTTGTACTCATTAATGGTATGCTTTAGTAATGTTTTAAAATTAGAGAGTAACTTGAGATAGTATCATTTGCTATTACGCCAAGATAAAGAGGAGTAAAAAGTTTGTAATAACATGTAAAATAACGTTTTTTAATTAATTATTACAAGAGTGATCCTTATACATCTTTGCAATGGGAGCTATAAATGTATACACTATAATTGTCCAATTTAGGAGAAACATCTGATACTATTAAAGTGAATGAATTATTTCTGTCTGTAACCACATCAATTTATTAGATTAAGTACCTCTCGGAGACAGACTGAATCTCGTATCTGCTTACTAAAAGCCACTTTGTGGAGCTGATTTTTTTGTCATAGTTACAGTTGATTTTATAGTGGGATATTACATGTTATCTGTCTTGTCCTTCAGCACAAACACTTCACTGAAGACATCCAGACGTGTCAGTACCGCTCTGTGGAGGTCCTGATAGGCGCTGGCTACAACACACCAGCTGACATTTGGAGCACTGCTTGCATGGTGAGCACGTGTGTAGATGTGTGTTTTTGTAAAAATGTTCATTTCTTTAAAAATAAACTCCAGCAAATGCATTTCTAAATGTGCCACAACTGTCTTTTTGTATACCTTAGGCTTTTGAGCTGGCCACAGGAGACTATCTGTTTGACCCTCAATCAGGAGGCACATTCTCCCGCGAGGAAGGTTTGTTTTGTTCATCTTTTTCATCTGTTTTTTTGTACTCAATTGAAAAAAAATCTGATTATAATACATTGTCTGCCGGTGTCTCCTCAGATCACATTGGGCATATCATTGAGCTGCTGGGTCCTCTTCCATCCAAGTTTATCATCTCAGGGAAAAAGTCCAAACGGTACTTCAACCGTAAAGGTAAAATAAACTATTCCACATATATTAATACCTTGTTAATGCTGCTGTGTCCATCATACTGCAGAATTGCAAATTGCAAAGATGTACAATGTATTAAAAAAAAGTGCATTTGTCTGCAGCTGTGATCAGATAATTAACATCCATATTTGCATGTGAATCATTCTCAACCCGTCCAGGACAACTGCGGCGCATCTCAAAGCTGAAGCCCTGGAGCTTGTATGAGATCCTGCTGGATAAGTACGAGTGGCCTCAGGATGAAGCCGCCCAGTTCAGTTCGTTTCTCCTGACTATGTTGGAGCTGCTGCCAGAGAAAAGAGCCACAGCTGCCCAGTGTCTGAAACACCCCTGGATCACCTCATAGACACACAGGCTCTGTGTTGCCCAGAGATCAAGCGGACTAGTTCTCTTTTCAGGAGCAGCCTCGGACACATCAGATATAACAAGGGACCTGGTCAACTGTGGGAAATACAGTAGTAGTGTGGTGCTGGCATCATGAGTACAGCTTTCATGAATATTTACTAGCCTGAGTAAGAGCCATTTAGCCACTGGGTTGTTTGTTTTTTAGTATTTTAATGGCAGTCACATTTAATTTAGGCACAGAAATAACAAGTTTTGTCTTACAGGGAAAGTGCTTTCTAACATGATCACAAGGTTCTTGAGTTTCAATAAATTGATATCAAACTTCTCTTATTCCTCAGTAGTTATTTCTAAGACAGTTGAATGATGACCACAACAAAGGTTGCTGCAAATCCGTAGATGGATTTATTTCAACAGCGCTCCATCTCAGAAATGTCAGCCTGAAGGATTACCCAGATGAGTCAACAAGGAAAGGGGCTTGACAGTTTTTGGATTGTTTAAGACAAATGCAAAGACTGAAAAGGGACAGGTTGGGGAAGGACAGAATGAAGACGGACACCACGTAATCAAAATATATTTTTTAAAGTGTTCAGCATTTGCTAAAGCATTTGTTTAAATATCTAGAAATAATAAACAGCATTAGTTGCAACAGCACTCAAAGTAAGCCCTCAGTAAATCAGTAAATTGTTCAGTAAATTAGAAATTCTTACTGTGCATTTACTGATTTACTCTGTGTGTGTGTCTGTGTGGGAGATCTGGTCTGTGCATTCCTTGCATGCTCAGATTCAGCAGGAGTCTAAAGAGGGGGATGGAAGGAAGTGGAGGGAGGAGTTAGTCTCATGTAAATGGAGGTATATGACCGCGTGTTTGGGGGGGGCTAGGTTTTCCTCTAGCAGCGAGGAGAGAGAGGTGAGAAGAGGACAGGGAGCGCCGCCTGCCCACACATGTAAGTCTTATATTTTCTGTTTGATTTTAATGAGAGACCCTTTAAGAATGCAGGAGGGTTTGTTTTCCTTGTGCCCAATGTTTGTTCCTGTGTTTCTCAAAGGAAATCATGACTCAATTTGCTTTTAATTCCTGTTTTGGGCTGAATTATTGTAGGGAGCCACCAAATGTTATGATTTCATTTGCTAACAAACTGACATCGCTGGGATACTCCTCAGTCATGACATTTTTCAGTCATGACATTTTGAAAACTAATGATGTGTTATATCTCCAATAATGAAGTTTGGAATGTTTCTAATGCAGGACCTGCATATTCTTGTTCCCCCTCTTTTTCTTTTATTTGAGAGCCTTTGATGTTGTTTGCGCAGAGAACAAATTCAGTTAGTATGCACAGGATGTAACTTTGTATTATGCAATTGTGTATTTCCGTCAAGTGTCCCTACACATCCCTGCATTCGTTTCTACATTTGGAGATGATAAAAAGATGTACGTGTGTGTTTGTAAAGCCGTGCCAGGAATACTCTGCATGTCTGTTTCTGAGTCTCTTGGTTATATGCTAGGAGGAAGCCAAAGTAAAGGTTAAAGTCCCAGTGCTCTCCCTTTTGTGACACAGCTCTTAACCCCCCAGCCAGTTGCCATGCAACTCAAACTCCAAATCACAAGGAATTACTTCAACCACCATTGGTCTTTCATTATTAGTGCAAGGTGAATTCATTTCCAGCCATGCTCTTCAATGCTTTCCCAAAGGATTCCTTGTTTAGGATTCTGGCTGTGCTGTGCTCCTCCTTTTCGCTCTGTTCTTCCCCAGTTGATCTGTGCTCAAGATTGCTTAACAGACTAATTGCTTCTGAGAGTGGGAAACCTACACAGAAAGCACTGTGTTATTGCAGCTGATATTAAATAATATCCTACAGTGATACCATCATATTGTGATGGGTGTGGGTGTGCAGCTTGGACCTGGCAGCAGCAGCAGATAATGAAAACAGGAGCGGCACACTGCATAGTAAACACCCATCTCATTAGCCCAACACAAGGAGAGAAGTAGAGTGAGGATAGATATGAGAGCTTTCATTTATGTTGTGTTGTGTGTTTGTGCTTTCTGTCTCATTTATCTCAGCCTCCTTCCATGATGCAGCACCATCTCACCATGTTGAATTGATGTTTATGTCCTCTCTTTCTTGTTTGCAGGATGTGGTTGACTCTTGTTTACAGTTGCACCGGTGGAGCAGCTCTCCTGTATGCTCTGTACAGATGGGTGATCCCCACCGCTGTGCAGTATCATGGAGGACTGGCGCTGATTTGGCATGATGTCATTGTGGAGCCAATGCTGGACACGCTGACCCAGTCCACACGTCCTCAGGTGTGTCTTCAGAATACAGCAGCTGTATCATCACTCACAAGACTTAACACAAATAATCAGATTAGTGTGATGTAGTCCTGCAAGTAGAGAGAGGATGAGATATAGGCTATATACACATAGGTCAAATGTCAGTGAGTACATGTGCCAACCTACAAGCATGCTCTTCATTTTAAAGGTATTCCAAAGAAAGCGACCATGTTCATAAATATGCTAACAAAATTATATTCACCTTCAAAAATTGAATGTTAATGTTAGTGGCTCTGTGAATCTGTGCTTAGAAACAGCTGTGCCTTGAACTACAAGCATGCTAACACGCTGATGTTTATAATGTTCAATATGTTCACGATCTTAGTTTAGCATATAACCATGCTAAGATTTGCTAATTAGCACTAAACACAAAGTATAGCTGAGGCTTATGGGAATGTCGATAGGACGTATTTGGTCATAAACCAAAGTATAGGACAAATTCAAATTTTGACCAAATAATGGGGTCACAGCTATTATTACAATTCATGAAGAGCAAAACAATGTCTGTTTTATAGTAATACATCCAATAGTTAGATATTTCATTCAAAAACTGCAATTGTGAACCTCATGGTGGCCCCAGAGGAAAGTTCGGAGAAACAAAGTCATTTGGATTCATCCTCTGAAAACCATAAATGTCTGTGTCTATGTCTTCATGGCAATCCATCTAATAGTGAGATATTTGAGTCAACCCAACTGACAGACTGACTCACCAACAGACTGACATTGTCATCAGTAGAACCAGATAACTAGAACCTAAAACCTAGGCTAAAACCTGATTAATGATTTATTTTCACTACATGAATGTAATCATGTGACCAAGTAAAAGTGTACTTTTATTGAAAAGGCAAAACAAAAACTGTCCACCTAGTGATGTAGAAGCTTATATCTGAGTTTTTATCTAGGCTCTCTTGGTTTTTAAGGGTTAGGGTTAAAACGAGACAGGTGCAGGTCAGGAATGCATTTAACATGAAACAAAAGGCCCTTCGCAGGTGTAACTGATACCATAATAACAACTGTATTCTGTTCAGATGTCCCACTGCCCTACTTTTGTGCACAGTGACTCACTGAGACTCTTTACTGTACAACAACCAACAGTAATGTTATTTGTTGCACCACCAAAAATCTTAAACAAAGTGCGGCGCACATAATAATGTAACTGGTCCTACCTGCATATAAGTGCATTAATAGTGAATCCTGAAAAGTTTTAAGCGACATAATTTTACCAAATAAAATGTTCTCACACTTATCAGAAATTGGGCAAATAACAAATAAAAATATACAGTATTCCAATCATGAGACTGAGAGATAACAAATATTTGATGTACTATTTAACAATGAAGCCTTTCATACAAATACATAAGTCCCAGCATGTAACACATGCACACACCCTTACACCAAAAAGTACACGGGTGCAAACATGTGTATCCATATTGGTTTATTGTCTACTGAGAAGTGCTCCTCCGCTTCATTCTGCTAATGAATCAGGGCTGATTCTTCTTCATCTGTCCCTAATTAAAGCAAAAACAATTGCGAGAAATTAAAAATCCTGAAGCTTAGGCCCTTTTGTCTTTTGATCAGAGCATGTCAGAAATGTGGCAATGTCAATGAACAGATAATAACAAAAAACAAGCAAAAATGTATACACCAAATTTATACTGTACTGTTCACTTAAATCTGTAAGCAGGGTTTCTTGCAGTCAAGAACCTAATAATGTGAAGTATCCTCTGCTCAGGTTGAAGTTTGACAGTACACAGTATACTTGCTGGAGAACAAACTCTCTGTACACAAGCCAATCAGGTGCAAGTATTCTCATCATAACATGTGCAACAAAACTACCCAAACAGTGAGGGTGTTAGTCAAGTCTGGACTGTTTGCA
This sequence comes from Scomber scombrus, assembly GCF_963691925.1. Classification (NCBI taxonomy): domain Eukaryota; kingdom Metazoa; phylum Chordata; class Actinopteri; order Scombriformes; family Scombridae; genus Scomber; species Scomber scombrus. The sequence goes on from NC_084972.1 coordinate 10,502,385, forward strand.
CCCACAAAGAGAAGAAGTTAAATCAGGCAATGTTATTAAGAGTAGTTTTGGATGTGCTTTGAGTGTGTGGTGGTTATAGAAGAAACCCTCAAGGCAGACTGTAAATTGAAATATTTATAATTTCTATAATAATTTCTATACAGTACCAGTCAAAAGTATGGACACACTTTCTCATTGAAAGGAATGGGAAGGTGTGTTTTGGCTGGTACTGTATGAGGCAAAAACACACATGAAGGATGTGTCTCCCTGTTTTCTGTCTGCCTCTGTACATGACTGCTATCCAGTAAAGGTGAAAAAAGAGAGAAAGAGATGACTAAAATCATACAATAATGATAAAATGAATGACAAGAAAATAAATATTGATAGTTGTTTATTGATAGAACACTTTTCCAGAGTCAAAGGTCATTAAGGGCGCTGAAAACAGGTACATGAAATTGAAAACTCCCAAAAACTCCCCCCAAAAAAATCTAAATATAATCTATAAGTCTATATCATGATAAAAGAGTGAAAGTATATTAGTTGTTAAGAAAGGCCATTCTAATGTGTGATATTTTAATGTGTGATAACAATTCATCTTAGTTGAAATTGTCATGTATTTGCCTGTGGAAGATTACCCTGAGCAAAGACATTCTCATTGAATCCTAACCTTTTGGGAACTCCTTTACCATTTACAACTTATATATTCAGGGCAGTTAAGTGACACCTTAATGACTTTTAATAGAATAACTTGATTGTAAAATGTTATTTCCCTCAACTCCTTCAGCGCCTCCTGAGTGCAGTACAGAAGAACGCCACTAGAGGAGACCCTCGCAGCGTGGTCCAAGCCATTGATCAGTTCTGCAGACATAAGGAGTGGGCCATGAATGTGGGGGATGAGAAAGGTACTGAGCAAGTCCTGTTATATGACTGTGTGTGTTCATGTGTAAAATCCTTACCTCACTTGACCCAGTTAGACATGTTGATATCTCCTTTTTCTGTTTTTTTGTTGTTTTTGTGTCCCTGCTGTTTGCCACAGGCTGCATTCTTGACTCAGTAGTGTCTGAGGTAAACCCAGCCACTGTGTTAGAGCTGGGAACTTACTGTGGCTACTCCACGGTGCGGATAGCCAGCCTGCTTCCCCCTCATGCCAAGCTCATCACGCTTGAATTTAACCCAAACTATGCTTCTATTGCTCGTCAAGTCATTGCTTGGGCAGGCCTAGAGGACAAGGTAAACCCTGTTGTCTTTAAATTAACTGAAAAGACAAATAAAACAGTGTGCACGGGTCAGACAGCGCATCTCTTTTCTACCAGGTGCAGTTAGTCGAAGGAGCATCTGGTGACTGGATTCCAAAAATGAAGGAGCAGTTTGGGGTGAAAACATTTGATTTGGTTTTCCTGGATCACTGGAAGGACCGTTACCTTCCTGACACAAAGTTGATAGAGGCAAGTTTTTTAAAATTTTCATGTCATATTTGATCAAATATACTCTTTTTCACGCTCACTTTGCTTTGTCATCAGGAGTGTGGCCTCCTCACGAAAGGGAGCGTCCTGCTGGCTGACAATGTCATCTGCCCTGGAACTCCTGATTACCTGGAGTACATCCGTAGCAGCCCGCAGTATGAAAGCCAGTACTTTAAATCTCACCTGGAGTACACCAAAGTGGAGGATGGCTTGGAGAAGTCTGTCTTCTTAGGGTAGTTTCTAACAAAAAAGTGTCATGTATTACACAGGTACCAATACATCTGTAGACCTTTACTGTCTTGGGTTGACTGTGCAGGCTTTCCTGATATCATGGGCAAGAGTTAATTTTTTTAGCTTGGAATTAAAAGTAAAGTGAAAAAAATCTTTTGGGGTTTTGTGATCACTTTTTAAAATGTGTTATTTCAAACAGATCATGGGTCAATAGGATGCTTTATTTTGGTCCACTGCAGTTACACCAATGATGCATCCTCTTATAAATAGTGTCCACTTGCAATATCTGTTTACAACTCGCAAAAAGGAGTAGCAAGACTGCAAATCAATACATGCACACATATATTTTAGTATACACACAGTACATAGCAATTGCAAGTGTAAAAAAAGAAGTACACAAATAACTTCCTTTAAGTGTGCACAGTTGGAGATTTTTGTACCATGATTTTCTGCTGCAGAGCCTTCAATAAGTGTGGTGTGTTTCCATACCGGCTATCATATCTTTTGCTGCTGTGAGGCTCGTTAACCGCAATTGCTTTTGTGATAGTGATAATTACGACTTGGTGAAGTCATTTAGCAACAGTACTCGAGGCAACTTTAGCAAATGAATTCATCAAGGATGGTAGAAATATGTAGAAAAGTTCCCACGCATGCCTTTATAGCAAAATGAGAAAATCTATTACTTATTTTGAATCTGTATTGGATCATTTGATGGTTTCCAAATGAAAGAGTGCCATTTGACTGCTTGGTTTTATTTTAAAGGCGGATAAATCTACCATAAATTATTTAAAGGAGGTACTTATTGTTTATGTTCTAATTTAAATTTTGTAAAGCCTTAAGACTCCTTCAGCAGTTTTTTGCAGTAATTAAGTAGAAAAAAGGAGGGATTGTTAAGATTAAACTCTTTTAAGTGAGGACTCCCTCATTAATCAGATGACCACCTACAAGAAAATATTAGATTATCGTCATGCCAATTACAGTCGATTTTTAAGTCCAAGGCAATACACAAGACTCTTGCTAATAACATGCCAAACTTAACTTTGTCTACTTTTAAAGGTACGTTGGTATACATGATTACTTGCAGCCTATGAGGATGAACAATGTTTTCTTCAGCTGACACAGCGCTCAGTTAAACCAAACAAAGATGGCACAGACAATGAAAGAAAAAAATATAAATATAATAAATATAGCCTTAAATTTTAATTTAGCCTTAAAATTTAATTTGTGGGAAATCATGTATTGTGTGTTTCATTTCCTCTGTAAACCCAGATGGTGGAAGTCTCTACTTGAAGCACTTTTTGAGATGTCTGTATTGGTACAGTAGGCTGATCTGGGGGCTGCGTTTCCCACAGCATCAACTCAAATCAATAATAAATCTAATCCAGATGCATTCTGTTGTGCAGAAATCTATTTTCTGCACTGATATTTTCTACTATTGTGCCAGTGTTCACAGATATGTTAAAGAGAGAAAGAGAGCGAGAGAGTCTGTGTATGTGTGTTTGCGTGCGTGTGTGTATGTGTGGCATGTTAGTGTGTGAGAGTATGAATCAAATGGCTGCTCATCTAATCTCTCAAAGTGACAGAGTTCCATCATACTGCTTGGGGGGAGGGTTCTGCATTTGGTTCAGCTGTATGAAAAAAAAGGGCTAGTCCACCTAGTGCTTTCTTCACAGACGCCTGCATGATAATCCCAATCTGTGGCCATTAGTGCACTGAGAGAGAGAGAGAGAGCGCGGAGAGGGTTCAACAGAGAGAAAGAGAGGGAGAGAGCGAGGAGGGGGGAGTGCCTGGACAGAGATGCACACAGAGGGAAAAGAACGAGAGACAGAGAGAGCTTTTAAGGGATTTGGCAGTGATTTGTAGAATCTCAGTGCTGTAATGTTGCGCTTTTTTCCACTTTTCCCTCATTCTGCCATGATACTGTACTCTCAAGCCTCAAAAGTCAGTGTTTCATTTTGGTTTTTTTAAGAAATCATAACTACTTGCTTTTAGACAATTGTTTTCAGTCAGGTTGTCGTTATTGTTGAGAGTGCACACAGGCTGTCTGAGATGATAGAGGATTTACTTTTAGTGAGGAGAGGAGAGCCTTGTCTCTAGATATAATCACCATGGATGGAGGCCTGTTTGAAAGAGCTCGTGTGATGGATAAAATCAAGACTGGTCAATGAAGAATGGGCAGGTAAGACGTGCCTTTACGTGATTTTTTTTCTACTTGCAGGTTGAATGGAATAAAAGAAAATGTATCAGTTGTGTTGCATTAAAAAGCTTTGGTTCTCATTCTGATCTTATTGATTTCAAGAATCTTTTCAATTGAATTGAACTTCACATGTGCCGTACAGAAAAACAGATGCAGCACCATAAATAATGTAATGCAATTCAAAAGAAAGTAAATCTGTAAGCATGAACACTGTAATTATCTAAGTTTAATTCATGTTAATTTTGATTAATTATATAATTATATTTCGATTTTGATCAAGTTAGTTCATTAACACTTAAATATTTTTTAGAGCCAAAATTCTGCCGGGAAACTTTAAAATAGATTTTCTCTCTTAGTAATTGACATGTCATTGGATCTGATTCTGCTTTAGTGCAATTGATTATTTTGTGTTTTGTCCACATCTGCATTTGATCCTCATGCAGATATAATTAACCTGTTCCAGCTTTTGGAGCATGAAATGCTGCGATGGTTCAGTTGATGTTTTCAGTTTTGCAAAATTGATGGTGTTTTCCATCATGGGCTCTCAGCTCTGCATGATAAAAGCTTCAAATATTCAGTCTGTGTCATCGTGCACAATGAAAAAAATCTCTTTAAACAAAGTTTTCTTTAAAATATTGCACACAAATAATAAAAATAAAATATAATATATTATATAAAGTAGGCTATATGATATTCCTGCTTTTCTTTTTTCCTCAACTCTGATGCCTTGTTCATTTGAGAACTAAAGGTGCAGTTTAAGAAACTGTAGCCTACTGATCTTGCAGAGAGACAATAGCTACTCAAACCCACTGAACCCTTTAAAAGATAAAAAAGAAAAACAACAAAAACTTCTAAATATGAACTTCTATATCTACAAAAATTCTACTCGAGATGACATTTCTCCAATGATACACAATATTTTATGCAGAATTAAAGGGACATTTTGAACAAGACATCTAGAATTTAAAATGTCACGTCAACATTAAAAATTGCACTTTGGATGTAAATATTTCTGACAAAGCTTTATTGATGTGATATACCAAACAAAACAAAAAACAGATTATAATGTCATGCGGTCAAACATTGTGGTAGTAAAGCTTATACAACTTTAAAGCTCTTACAGTAAGTGGAAACTTAACGGGAGGACTGGGGACTAGATACAGATGGTTGAGTGACACAAGCGGTTTGACAGTTTTCTTGTTTTCGGTAAAACAACAGATCCACTGGATATGATGCAAATATATGTTGAGATGCTAATCAAACCTTAAAGCCCCCCTCTCTGACTGTCCCCACGTGTCAAAGGTAGAGGGAGCGGCCTGGTGCTATCAGTACCTCTGCTGGTCATCATCATGACATCAGAGGCCCGCTCATCCCATCAATGCTGCCGGGTCCGTACATCATCCAGATACAGGATATGGTCTGGGCTACTGTGGGTACTGCTGGCAGGCATCAGTCCGGGCTCATGGGCCCAGCAGGGCGCCCAGCCCCAATCCATCAAAATCGAGGGCGACATCAAATTGGGTGGGCTGTTCCCGGTGCACTCGCGGGGGCCTGCTGGGGTGCCCTGCGGGGATATCAAGAGAGAAAAGGGGATCCATCGACTGGAGGCCATGCTGTACGCCCTGGACCAGATCAACAGCGATCCGGACTTGCTGCCTAACATCACTCTGGGGGCTCGGATCCTGGACACCTGCTCCAGAGACACCTACGCCCTAGAGCAGTCGCTCACCTTTGTCCAGGCCCTGATCCAGAAGGACAACTCAGACGTGCGCTGCTCGAATGGGGAGCCTCCAATCATCCCTAAACCCGAGAGGGTGGTCGGGGTGATTGGGGCATCTGGCAGCTCTGTGTCCATCATGGTGGCCAATGTGCTCAGATTGTTTGCGGTGAGCTTTCATTTATTAACTCTCTTTATTTAAAAAGTGAACATATTAGGGACAGTTCCTCTTTTCAGTAAGTAAGCTGATGAGGTGAAACAAGGTGAAAGCCATTATCTCTTCCTCTTTTAATCTGTCCACAAAAGAGTTGGAAGTGGTTCCAAACCAGGGATTTTGGACCCCCCATGAGTTCCAAAATACATTTAAGGGGGCCTTTGGATGATGAAAGGGATCAGAAAGAAAATCATGTTATCATGTCATACAAAATTATTTTTATTTTTCTGACTTTTCTCTAATCTTTTCTGTTTTCTTTGACATACTTTCATCTTTCCAGGCCTCCAAAAAGTCTCTCATATGAAAAAATCATAAATGGGAAAATCACACCCATGTCCACACTACAAACCAGTCAAAACTTTGGATACACCTTCCCATTCAAAGGAAATCATTAAATTCTGTCTCTGAGTTTATTCACAGTTATCACTTTTAATATCATCTCATTGAGATACTTAATAACAGGTCCTAATATTGCACATATCATTGTACTGCTGCTACACAGAGACACTCATTCAGCACATATTCCACCTGATATCATTTTGGAACAAGTCATTTCTGTATTGCTGGCTTCAATGAATTGTGAATCTATTGTCACACATGCTAATCCGTGTTATGTGTTCAGAGTGCAGTGGAGGTCGTTTTTGTACAGATGATTGACCTTTGATAATTGATTACACTGCTTATAGTGATGATAGGACACTGAGTCTGTGTAAATCCCACATTATGTCATATTCTCATCGCTATACTCACATAGCCTGCCAGAAATCTAAAAATATCTAAAAATAAATATCTAGGCTGTGTTGAATTAGCCAAATTTGTGAGACAAAAAGAAAAAGAAAAAAGAAAACCATTTCCTGGATGCTACTTGTTGCAGCATCCTTTATGATGGGGATGCGAGCTGACAGCCAAGGAGGGGCAGCTTGCATACAGGGCAGATGTTAACTACAGAATTATAGATCCCAACCTCCTCTAAGCCCCTCTCAGCAGCTCAGGACCCTGGGCTGAAAATAGAGCATCAGGGCAGCGGGATGACATTGGCTCCAGGATAACAGCAACTTGTGGCCTGGCCGGTGTGGAGTAGATTTAGCTAAATGGTGTATTTCCTCCCGCTGTCCATATGTGCTGCTCTCCAGACTCTGGATGCTTCTAGACTGACGTTAACTATACTCTGCATTGAACATCTGCTCTTTACCACAGCAGGAGATGTTTCAGCATCTACCAGATGTACTGTTGTCATGTTGCTTGGTTTTACAAGATGTGAACACAAACTGTTGGCCTAGCTCGAGACATAAAAAAAGACAGTATTTTTACATCAATTTATGGGGTTTACATCATAACTCTTGTACAGCTGAGCTTGTTCAATTACAGCACATACTGAATATTGATTTGGCGTCTTTTTTCCTCAAAACTTTTATGAAAACAATTAATAAGTCGATCAGCAGATCATTGATAAAGCCGCTTTTCTCTGTTTTCGACAATTGTTAATTGAATATCTTTGGGACCTGGACCACTAGTTAGACAAATTAAGCAAATTTAAGATTTCACTTCATAAATTGTAATGGACAATTTTTTCAGACATTTTATACACACAGCAATCAATAAAATAAAACAAAATGTGACAATGAAAATAATCACTAGTTGCACCTCTCTTCACAAGAATAGCTATTAATTAATGGCATGCAGTATGTCAGTGCACTCCATCATTGAAGTCATAGCAACAGCAGATGATATTAAACCTTCTCAATCCTCAATATTTCAAGTTTGCTGCAAGGTGCAAAAAAAACATTTCACCTGTTATTTAGCTTTCCTGAACATTTCATAATGTGACTGGTAGCTCATTTAATACTTTGAATAAACATGTGCTCATAATTTAAGAATAATACAAATTCTTGCTTATCATAATTTCTTTATCTTATACCCTCACTATATTCTGCCCAGTGTTTGGTTAAGTTTAATTGGAACATTAAGTCATAATTATATCTCTCTGGCATGGATCCTAGAATAACAACGGACACTTTTAAATCACGTACTGATGTGTGAGAAGATCTCAGCAGGACTGTGCTGTAAGGGAATCCTTATGTCAGTGATACGGCTGATTGATTTTAGAGATTGAGTTGGTGCAGATGCTTTATGTGGGATTAATTTGGAAAGGATTACACGATGTCTTGTTCATTACAAATTTGTACGCAAACACTGATTTGATTGGCCGACAATGACAAAGACCACTGTGGTCACTGATGTCATGTGTCACTTAGTGGACTTGTCAGTCGCAAAGAGGTGGAACTTACTCCTGGTTAAGGGTATGGTCTGTGGAGGAAGACCAGTAAATTTGAGCTGGACGGGGTTAACGGAGAGAGGCAAATTTAAGCTGCATGCAGCCATCAGAATTAAATATATTGTATGGCTTACAGCTGAGAAATGCTAACCTTTTTCTAGTCTCTTGATCTCTGTCTCTCCCTCTGTGCTTAACGTAATTTGACTAAAACCCCTATAATCCTTCCAGATAATCTGTGAAATGGTTCTCTCGCTCCTCTCTCCTTCTCCCTTCACTACCCCTTGTGTCTACCTTTCTCTCCTCGTCACTCCAGAGGGCCTGACGTTAAGCCACGCACGGGTACCAGCATTAGCAGGGTCAGGGTTGAGACTGTCGACATAAACTGTGTCATTAAAGAAGTAGCACACCAGTAAATTAATCTTCTCATCCATTTTTCCCCCCAAACAAATGCTTTTACAGCTATGGTTCCTACCATCTGTATTTCACAGTGACGTTGTCCATTTCCACAGTCCAAACCAGGTTTGGGCAGGTTGCACGGCAAAGTTGCCTCAATTCTGTGAATTACTGAGAACACAGGCTTCAAGAGATGAACACTCTCTCTGATAGTCCAATTTTGGGATATTAATGCCCTGGAACTTCTTAGCTCATAGTATTAACGTGGAACGCCAGACACTCTTAAGGTTTTTGTCTGTGAGTAAGTGGTGCATCATGCTCTGCCATGGTTCACTGCCTCTCCTTGTCATTCTTTTTACCTACATACTCTCATATTGGCCTAATAATCAGCGCTGCTCATGTTTTCCACTTGACCTAACCCTTTCGTCAACACTGACCCATCTGTGTGTCTCAGATCCCCCAGATCAGCTATGCCTCCACTGCCCCGGAGCTGAGTGACAATAGCCGCTACGAGTTCTTCTCCCGTGTGGTGCCTCCTGACTCCTACCAGGCCCAGGCTATGGTGGACATCGTCAAAGCCATGGGCTGGAACTACGTTTCCACGATTGCCTCTGAGGGCAACTATGGAGAAAGCGGTGTTGACGCCTTCCAACAGATATCCAGAGAAACAGGTTGCGTGTCTGGCTATGATTTGAATTCATTTTCTGTGACAATGAGGGATTATTCATTTACCAAGCCATGTTGTTCTCACTCATTAAAAGACCAATAAAGGAAAGTAAAATCCTTTAATACGCGAGGACTAACAGGGCAAGCAAACGTCCCCATCTCATGCTGGTTTAAAAGCTCAGTTGCTGTTACTAAAGTTCAAATTCTGTAACATCAAACATCATTAATGCTGTCCAACTCACCTCTATTGGGACAGCAACAGATCTGCACGATCTGTTGGTTCAGTCGGTCTTTTCACTTTGTGTCTGAACTGAAATATTGGATGGATAGGCATGAAATTTTGTATAGACATAAAAGGTCTCTGGATGATTAATCTTACTAAAATTGGTAATCCCCTGAATTTCTCTATAATACAACAGGTCAAATATTTTCACTTTTCCAGTCAAATATTTCAAAATCGAACAGACGAGTCAACAGACAAAATCCTGTACAATCAATCAAGGTCCCCAGATGCTGGATCCTAATAATTTTGGTGACTCCTTGCCACTATGAGTTAGACATTTGTGGTTCTGAGTCAAATGTCTAAATGACTACTAGATTAACTGCCCCCAAAATTGGATTAACGTGGAGACATGGTGCATTATTTCAATACTGGCTGAGTTGTGTATATATATTATATAGTGCACAGAGCAGAGAAAACCAGAGAGTACAGTAATGACAACATGTTTCTATGTGTGTGATGCAGGAGGGCTGTGTATTGCACAGTCCATAAAGATACCCAGAGAGCCTAGACCAGGGGAGTTTGAGAAGGTCATCAAGAGACTTATGGAGACATCAAACGCTCGCGGGGTCATCATCTTTGCCAATGAGGACGACATCAAGTGAGTCAAACTCTCTTCCACGTCATATCAGTAAAAAAGGAAATCTGACCGATGATGAAACACAGTTTCATATTTAATTGTATGTGACTACACTTCCTGTTTGGTAAGCACACTCAATTAGAAATGGTGAGATGAAGTGTGATCTGTCTCCTTCCAGGCGAGTGTTGCAGGCTGCCAAAAAGGCCAACCTGACAGGCCACTTCCTGTTTGTTGGCTCTGACAGCTGGGGGGCCAAGAGCTCCCCTATTCAGGACCAGGAGGAGGTGGCTGAGGGTGCTGTCACCATCTTGCCCAAAAGAGCCTCTATTGACGGTAGGGGAAAAATGTAATGAATCAAAATAAACAACTCCACTTAACCAACTTAATTCAATAGAAAATCTATTTGACGTTGATGAATAAGTCCAATGACCAAAGCAACAAACAAAGGAAATGAATGATTGATACGTCTGATAGTGATGTTTCTGCCCTGTCACCGATGCTTCAAATGTGGAGTAAATGACAAAATTGAGACACAGCCATCATTCAGTTTGATAGAACTCGATATTATTTTGCACTGATATGCATCAGAGTGCTGTATTTCATGAAATATTAAATTCAACCATTTTGTCACATGGTTCAGGGTTTGACCAGTACTTTACTTCGAGATCTCTGGAAAACAACAGAAGAAACATCTGGTTTGCAGAATTTTGGGAGGATGACTTCAAGTGCAAACTAACTCGCCCTGGTATCAAATATGAACTTGGTAGAAGAAAATGTACAAGTAAGTATGATAATGTCATAGGCGATGCATGTTCTCTGAGCAGGTCTGTTCATCATTCATCTCATGTGACACTTTTTTGTTGTCTACCAGGTGAAGAAAGAATCAGTCGAGATTCTCAGTATGAACAAGAGGGCAAGGTTCAGTTTGTGATTGACGCTGTTTATGCCATGGCCCACGCCTTGCACAGCATGCACCTGGACCTGTGTCCTGGCTACATGGGTGTCTGCGAAAAGATGGACCCTGTGGAAGGACGGATGCTCCTCCAGTACATCCGCTCTGTCAACTTCAACGGTGAACTTTTCAACATTTAATCTGTTTTTTGTTTACTCATAATGTGTGATAATTCTGAATTGTTCTGGAGGAAAAACCTTGAACGATGGCAGCTTTATGTTGGAGAAAACGTTGCTTTTCTACTACTGATCATCGGCGCTGCAGCAGATTTAAAAAGAAGAACATTTTAAAAAGAAAATTGTAGAAGAGAGGTCAGCTTGATGACGGAAGCCTTGAGATGTTTCTGCTAATGTGCCTAGCTACAGAACACAGCACATTTCTTCAAAGCACATCTCCTCCCTAGGGCTGCCTCCTCTTCCCTATACACAACGCTCCTGCTTTTCATCCTTGTCTTTCATAAAAAAGTCAGTTTGGAAAAAGGAAAAAAAAAGGTCTTCTATGAAAGCATCCTATTTACTGCTCTGCTCTTGCTGGATGACCTTGGCTTCTATGGAAGATTTTTTCTGATTGAGCGCCTGCAGGGACCTGAGAGGAACATTCAATCACGTTAGGGAAACAGAGCAGAGTGCACTGAAAGACTGTACGCGTGGAGGAGAGCCTTCACTAAAGAGCATCCTGCACTCAGCTTTCCCGTGATTTCACAAGACCGAAGAAAGCAAACACAAGCTGTATTCAGCTGTGTGTGGGTGTTTTCTTCCATGGAGGTGCATGTCTCCAGCTTAGCGAATTTGTATTCCTCGTCCCCTATGACTCACTTCTTCGCTTTTTTGACAGCGCACAAGTCATTAAAACTCTGTCTCCATCAAACAGGCAGTGCAGGAACAGGAGTGATGTTCAATGAGAACGGAGACGCCCCTGGTCGTTATGACATCTTCCAGTATCAATTGTCGAATGTCAGCAACCCTGGCTACAAGGATATTGGCCAATGGACAAACCATCTACGACTCAATGTAAATATTGTTTTTGGTCAACTTGAACTCTAAATAGTTTGACATTTTGAGAAATACACTTATTTATTTTCTTGCCAAGAGTTAGATGGGAAGACTGATAAAACTGTCATGTCTATAGGCTAAATACAGTACATGTATGTAGCTAGAGCCAGCACCCAGTTAGCTTAGCTTAGCATAAAGACTGGAAACAGGGAGAAACTGCTTGCCTGACCCTCCTCATAGGTAGCAAAATTTGCCCACCCGCACCTCTAAAGCTTACTAATATATTATATTACATTTCTTTTATTGAATCTGTACAAAATCCAAAGTGTGAAAACACTGGTGTTTTACATGTGCCAGACTAGTTCCTTACTGTGTACAGTAACTTCCTGGAGCAGGCAAGAGACAGTCTAGCTGTTTCCTTCTGTTTCCAGTTGTTAAGCTAAGATAAGTTAAGCCCCTTCTGGCCCGAGAGCTACAGACATCGGCGTCGGTGTACAGACATGAGAGTGTTCTCATCTAATACTCAGCAAGAAAATGAATAGGTTTATTTCCCAACATGTTGCATTATTCCTCTAAATTCATTTATGTATCGTGTTCCTTCTTTTCTTGTACTTCTGGTGCTTTATATACTTCATGTGCAGTATTACAAATATGTGTATGTCTTTGTAAATCCATCCCAGACGGAGGAGATGCAGTGGTCAGGCGGTGATCGTAAGATCCCTGAGTCAGTGTGCAGTTTCCCCTGTGAGACCGGTGAGAAGAAGAAGATGGTAAAAGGCGTTCCCTGCTGCTGGCACTGTGAGCTCTGTGATGGTTACCAGTACCTGCTGGATGAGTTCTCCTGTGACATGTGCCCCTTTGACATGAGACCGCTAGTGAACCGTACAGGCTGCCGGCCAACACCCATCGTCAAGCTGGAGTGGAGCTCTCCCTGGGCCATCATCCCCGTCTTTTTGGCAATCCTAGGAATCCTGGCCACCAGCAGCGTCATTATCACCTTCATCCGCTTTAACGACACGCCCATCGTCCGGGCATCCGGCAGAGAGCTCAGCTATGTGTTGCTGACGGGCATCTTCCTCATCTACCTCATCACCTTCCTCATGATTGCAGAGCCCAGTATCGCTGTATGCGCTTTCCGCAGGCTGCTGCTGGGGCTCGGCATGTGTATCAGCTACTCTGCCATGCTCACAAAGACGAACCGGATCTACCGCATCTTTGAGCAGGGCAAGAAGTCAGTAACACCCCCGAAATTCATCAGCCCCACCTCTCAGCTGATTATCACCTTCATACTCATTTCAGTGCAGGTAAGCTTGTGTGTGCTTCTTCTATGGAGAACAGTCAGATCCTTTGTAGCACTCTAACGAATGCTCCTTTCTCGACAGTTACTTGGGGTGTTCATCTGGTTTGGTGTGATGCCCCCTCACACCATCATTGACTACGAGGAGCAGAAGCCTCCAAACCCAGAGTTTGCCCGTGGGGTCCTCAAGTGTGACATGTCCGACCTGTCGCTCATCTTGTGTCTGAGCTACAGTATCGTCCTGATGATCACCTGCACGGTGTACGCCATCAAGAGCAGAGGAGTTCCTGAGACCTTCAATGAGGCCAAGCCCATTGGCTTCACTATGTACACCACCTGCATCGTCTGGCTTGCCTTCGTACCCATCTTTTTTGGCACCGCACAGTCTACCGAGAAGGTGGGAAATTCACTTTGCCTGTAATTCAAGGACTTTGAAAATGCTCATAAACCGATATTACATTTTGAACAATTAAAAATGGATACAATATTTTACAAATGGAAAAACTGAATCCTTGAACAATTATATAGTGTATTAACTCAAGCACTGTACTTCAGTGGAATTTTCAGGGTATTTTAGTTGAGCACTTTATATGTTATACTATTTTATACCTCTCCTCCACTACATTTCAGAAGGACGTTATTTTGAAAATAAATATTTCTGAATACAAAATATGGGCAAATTCTACAATATGATGTATTTACAGACTGAGCTGCAGCAGCATATTGCTTACACAGTATATTAGTTGACATTAGCTCCACTCACTATAAGCTCCACTATAATATAACATGAGGACTTTATTTATCATATAAGTACCTTTTGCTTCTACTGGTTATTATAAATGCAAGACTTTTACTTGTAATGGAGTATTTTTGTGTAGTTTATTTACTTTTACTTAATTAAAATATCTCAATACTTCTTCCAATGTAAGTGTCAAACTTTTTATCTGGCAATAACAAGTGAAAAAGATTTACAATTAATTAATAAATAAATCCATGAAAGAAAAGATGAAAATCAAAGATCCATAATTAATAATTCATTCATAAATTGCTATGGAAATGAATGAATAATTAAAGCAGTTAAAAAACGGATTGCTACGTCTGCAATGATTATTTCATTCAGTGTTTAATTGGTGGATTATTTTCTCTTCTCAGAATAGTTGGAAAAAAAGAAGAGCCCACGTCACCTGAATGTGTTGGCGGTGTTACCACGCGTCCAACTTAATTAATTCTGACAGAAATTAACTCTGCCTCCCAGTCTTTTGTTAATCCCTGCATTTACTCTCCAGTTAATTATCAAGTCATTATTAATATGATCAATTAATGGATTGGTTAATAAATTAGTTTGTAAAGTTGTTAAGTCCCTCATTTTATGTCACATTAAATATCATTACATATTTATGTAATTTAAGCACATTTAATATACATAATATATATGAATGTTCATGCTAGTATGAGTTAAGTGAAAATGATGCAACACACAATAATACACACTGATAGTAAGAGAGTAACACAGTCCCTCAGATGTTTAAAGTGAAATCTAAGTTTGTTGCCTGTCATACTTAATTTGCTTCCTGCTGTACTCACAGGACATCCTGCCTCCACTGTACTGAAAGGCAGAGTTTAATTTAGCTTGTGGGCTATTTCTGCTGTTACAAAGTACGAGACTGTTGGGCGAGTATTTGAAAAACAGAGATATGCTTTGACTAATAGAGAGCAGTATTATGAATCAGTCAGGCTGAAACAATTAAAGCCTGCAGTGCTTTCAAAGTCTTTTCACCTCCTCCGAATGAAAATGAAGTGAATTTAAAAAATGGGGGAGAGAAAAGGAGGTCAGATGAGCTAAGGGACGGTAGGGACTCCTCCTAGACCAATTCAGCCATCCCATTCAATTAATCATCACTCAGAAAAAAATATCTAAATATAGAGGCCAACTATTGTCTGGCTCGAGAAAATAGCGGCTGTTATGCTGTCGTCATGTGCAGGACCACGTGTGGGCGAGGAGACGTACCTTCTACCACCTGCTTCATGTCTGTATTTGCATATGGAAGAACCATTCACTGTCTCTCTCCGCGCGCCTCGGGTCATAAGCCTTACATACAATCCACTTTGCTATAAATCACCACAGCTCCTTTCACAGACATGGAGAGGTCAGTGAGAGGGAAAAATAAAAAGCAGACAAAGATGTTAAAGAAACTGTATGGATACACCAGGATGTGCTGCTGCTGCTGATATATACTGGGTAGTGTACCTTGTATGACTTATTTATGGCACAAATACTGTATATCTTATTTATGGCACATATGGGTTGATTTATTCATGGCATGTACAGTCTCTTTGAATAATGAGTTTATAATTTATTAGAGATCTCAGGAGAAGTCACTTCTCATTATTACCTTTGGATTTGCAATAGAGGAAGAGCAATGGCAGCAGTGGTCAAAACCCATAAATAGAGCCTCCTTTCCTGACTACATATACCGGGTCATAAATCATTCATCAGGGGAAAAACATCGCCTCTTGTGCTTTGGAATGCAAACTGTAAAGAGTGTATTGTCACAACCAGTGAGATCCCATATACTGTCTTTTCTTGAACTTGTGCGTAATGATATGAATTATTAACACATGGATGGATCATGAATGATACCCAGAAGTATGCGTGCACAAATCAATCAATTTTCTCAGGACTTGTAACCATAGGTGTGTGTGTGTGTAGAGATCTCTCTCACCTGTCTTGTTTCTGTTCCAGATGTTTATCCAGACCACCACCCTGACGGTGTCCATGAGCCTGAGTGCCACCGTGTCCCTGGGCATGCTCTACATCCCCAAAGTCTATGTCATCATCTTCCACCCTGAGCAGAACGTCCAGAAGAGAAAGCGTAGCGTAAAAACCACGGTGCAGCCGGCCACCGTGTCCCAGAAGTCCAACGATAAACAGAACGGAGAGTCCAAGATTGTGCCGGACAGATCACAGTGAAGCAAACGAAGATGCACAATGATGGGTTCATGTATTTATCAACTTGTCACAGGCTCCCACACTGACATGACTGATGATGAGTAAGAACAAAAAAAAATCAGCATTTAGTTTTGGCTGGATTGTTTGTTTTTCTTCTCCCCTTGAAGTAAGAAACACAGATTGAGAAACCAGCAGAGACGTTTCTGGATGTTTTTTGCTTTTTACACCTATTTAGAGAACTCAGAGCTACCGAATGTGGAATGAAGCACAAAAAGAACACAGAAAAAGATGATCGAGGAAAAAAATATTACTTTTTACACAAGAATGATACTGGGAGGATGTTGAGCCATACTGAACGGACTGCTAGCAACACTGAAGTTTTTTCTTTTTTTCTAATAACATCCACATATACACCTCAACTTGACATGGAGGTATTGTTAGTATAATTCTCCCTGGGAAAAGCTGTTTAAGAAAAAAAAAAAAAAGAAAAAAAAGTTGAGTTTAAAGACCTTTGCCCTACAGGAAGATGTACATGTATGTGGAATCCCTCGGGGTCAATGAAACATTGTTTACTGGCTCCACAAGCACTGCATGGATTGTGTGTTTTGTGTGTACATGAATGTCTTGAAATATTGTTTGTAAGGGGTGTAGTGACTCTGAACTTTTCTTCTTCTGATTGCACTGGAAGGAAATCGCTTTTAAAAATGCACCATGTCCTGTTACTAATTCTTAAAGATTCCCCTGGGATGACATAATTAATCACATAATCATGATCACTCAAAGACAATCATCAATATCCAAATGACTAATGATGCATCTAAGCATTATATTAGTATGATTTAGGCAATCATGATGGTAAGAAATGGTTTTCAGTGTGGTGAATGTTCGTTTAGGTGTGCGAACAGGATACAAGTGATTGTGAACAGGATATTTACATTGTACCTGGTACTTTCTCCACAGTGCGAAACAATGTTTGGCATTTCCCCAAATTGTCAAAATATCGAGCGATCTATTTAGAGGCCAGTCTGAATGGCGACATGCCAAAAATCACACACAGGATGCTGTAAGGTTCATGCATGGAAACGTTGTCAGAGAGCTTCACGTGATCATCTGCAAACATGAGATCATTCCAAAACCACAGCTCAATTAACACTCTCCTATTTAGCAGTATATTATTACGTCTAACTTTTGCTACTTGATCTCAATGTACAACTCAGGCTTTCATTTTTTTTTTAGGGGTGGGGGGGTTCTTCTATACTGGCACAGCATTTTCAATACAATTGGATCCAGCAGTTACCATGTGCAGTGCATATTTCCTTACAATGCAGGAAAGTCATACCCTGATGTGAGAAAAACACTGTTTGTGCTGCCCTCTGCAGGATAGCCCACCTCAGTGACAGGTTAGTTTAGAAAAGCACAGTTCAGAGGGAATGCTGTGTAGACCCCACACAAACCTTAATAAAAAAATATTGTTTATTATTTGGAGTTGGCATACATCTGGTAGTACCATTAAAACAAAAAAAAATGTCTCCAGTATTTCCACATGTAGGCATTAGTGCGAAAAATAACAGATTATTTTTCGAAGTATAGAGTCAAATAGCTTTTACTGCAAGATGCATCAACATAATAGAGCACTCACTAATAGAGCACTACAATACTATCTCAGCAAGAAAAAACTGCTTGAGGGTCTAAACAGTCTCCACATACAAGTTCACATAAACACAAATATTAAATGTACAGCAAGTTTGGTGATGTCAACAAAAACTCAGCATCTGTTGTCAGGTGGTGGGAGGTCAGTCACTGCCTCTAAATGCAGTTCGATCAGATGTTTCTGTTTGGCGCTGAATGGCAGAGCCGCTACCAGGCTGGTTCTCTGTGCCAGAGCGGCAGAAACATCCTGACCTTCCTCGACTCCCGGGGAGCCACTCGTCAGCATTTACTCGAGGAAGCTGTCCAAAGTCAGGCAAGTTGAAATCTTGGGTGGAGGCCTGGTCACCTTTTTCCTTTTAGCTTTCATCAGTGGGCGAATCTCTGCTAAAGGAGACTGAGGTAGAGTGCTTGATTAAGGAATTTAAGCAGTTTAGGTTTTACCTGTCATTATCATTTTATCATTTTTGCAAGAATTGTTCAAAAGTAATACAGTAAATTATTGCATTTTTATTTTAAGCTGTATTAATTGATTGATTTTGCCACTTGATGCCAGTGGAACAAAGTAGAAGAAATACAAAACAGTGACATCTCATCACCTTTAAGTTATGAAAAACTAGTGTATTCACACATCCAGCAGACATATTAACATTCCTCGGAGTTACCTGGTTACCTCCTGGTAGAACAAGTCCAACATAAACTCTCATTTAGCTCTGATTTTGAACTCTAGTGGCTAGATGCTTCACTGTGTTCACCAGCTTGTTGCTGATTTTATCATCCATTAAGTGCTGCACAGATTAATTAGAGCTTTTTTTTTTGTTTAAAAAAAAAAAAAGAAGCTGCCTGCTGTGGCCAGAAACAGGATTGACAAAGCTGCAGGCTAAAACTCAAAACAAAAATCTGAAAAACACCTTTGAAACACCCTGAAAAGTTGGGGGTGGTTCATGAATACGAGCAACACCTTTCATATAATTTGTTTAGAAAAAATATTGATTAGTGAAGCTTTAATTATTGTTGAATGCCAGGTTTGACTGTCCCCAAGCTTATTTACAGTGCTATGATACTGCACTATGACTTGGCAGTTTATATGGGTCAATATTCCACAAAATGTAAGTCCTGATGCAGCCAAGACGGATATTCAACCCCAAAACTGGTTTAAAAAAAAGAAGAAAAAAAGCTCTATTATCAATGATTAGATTAGAAAAACACATAATCCACATGACAAAAAAGGATACAGGTTGGATGAATTTAGTTCGTCCTCCTAATCCATCATAACCAGTTCTCACCTGAAAATAGAAACATTATCATTCATCAAACCGCTACAAAGCACAGATCACGTATCAAAACATCAGACATGAAATGCAGCAGATGGTTTTGTTGTACATACAGCTCCAGGCTTCCTGTGAGGGTCCAACATGCTACCAAAAGTCTTCTTTCTGAAGAGGAAGGAGTTCCTCAAAAACGGATCCATGGATCCATCTTCATCTTGAGCCTGAGGTACGAAAAAATAAATAGAAATAACATCATGACATGTACACCAGATTTGGAAATGGATTTTGTTGATACTGATTAAAGAACTTACCTTGCTTAAAGATGAAGTTTTCTCTTTTTGTTTGGACACAGATGACCTGAAAAATGAAGCATTTTAAATTTTGACTGTGTTTTCTATTTAATTAATTAGTATACAAAGACAATATTTGACATCACCAGATCTGAACACACAACTCTCTTCAGCCATCTGAGCTACCATAGTCACTTTACAACAGATGCGCGCGCGCGCGCACACACACACACACACACACACACACACACACACACACACACACACACACACACACACACACACACACACACACACACACAAACAAAACTTACGCAGGAGGGTCAAGACGCATCTTCTTAGATGGGACCTGCGTCGGTCTTCTAACCACATTATCTGGGGTGGTGATGTCATAGGTCATGTTGAGGTCAATGTCCTTGCTGTCTGCAGGATGGTGGAGGTGAGGCTTTTTTAGCTCCATTGGAGCCGGGCTGAGAGGAGGGCAGAGAAACCCTAATCAGTAAATCCAACATGGCTTATACTTTCATAAAAGATTTACAAAAGTGTTACAAGAATGGTCCAGCGGCTGACCTCTCAAAGACGAGCCGACTGAGGGCTTCATTTGTCCGTGTCGGCGTGCTCAGAGTCTTCTGAAGAAACTCCACCTTCTTCTTCAGACTCTGTGGGCAGATACGCATACATGCATCACAAAGATGGAGTTCTCCGCTATATAAACTACAAGCAAATTTGTTGGCTTTGCCTTACGGAGATCTCTTTGTCTGCATGGCACAGATCATTCTGCAGAGACTTCATATCCTCTTTAGTTTGATTCACCTCCATACTGGCTTTATGGAACTAAAAAGGCACAAAAAAACAGTCATGAATTGATTCCCAGAGTGTTAATGTATGCTTTATTATGACCACTTTTTAAAACAAAACTACCTTGTTGTTTGTGGTGAGCACTTCTCTCTTCAGCTTCTCACACATGTCATTTGAAGACTTTAGGGTTCCTTTTAAATTATCATACTCTCTAAAAAACAAAGGTAGGAGATAACAGGGAACATTTAATGAATGACGACTGATGTAGCTTGAAAGTGATGTGCTATTAAAAAGGCAGACAGGACTTGTGCTCCTCACTTTTTGAGAGAGATGCAGTAGATGGAGAGCTGCTCCACAGCGGCCTGACTGACACCCATATCCATGATCATGGATTCCACCTCTGCTCTCTGGCCCTGTAACAACACATCCAGACTGGAGCCAAGCAAACAGTGTTAGTCCACATTTAGGATTCAAGAAAACACAGCGAAAAAAAAAACTAAATTGGGTGATATTAATAACAATATTGTCAAACTAGGCTAAATAGCTGAGCTACAGCTGTCCTAAAAGTATATGAAGTACTATCTAAAACACATTTTCTTTTCAGTATATGCAGCATAACTGTGATGATCAAAATGTGGCCCTAGTTAGAAGTGTATATATGACAATACTTGTTTGACTGTGGATACCTTTCATAGGTTTTCATTTTGTTCCTGAGTCTGCGGGCCTCCTCTTTGGCAGCCTGAACATCATTATGTTGTGTCTCCAGGTATGTCATTTGTTTCTGTGCGAGATCAAATGAAATAAATGAATATTAAATGCATCAGACCCTCTCAGAAACAATAGGACTGTTGGATCAGCACAGAAAATGTGTTTAAACGATGAGGAACAGACGGCTTACTCTGAGAGCAGAACAGAACATCTCCTTCTCAGCGATGTCTTTCCGTACACTGTCCAGGTCTCTCCTCTGCTTGTCCACAGTGTCCTTCAAACTGTCTACCACCTTCTGTTTGTCTCGCCAGTCTCTCTCTACCAATCGATTAGATAAACAAAGAACTTACGCTGTGTGTGTTTCATGATCAAGCAACATCGTCTCACCACACAGTTAAAAGTCTTACCTTTAGAGCTTAAAAGAGCCTTCATTCGATCAAGTTCATTCTAAGGACGAGAGAAACACAGTGAGAACCAAAAAACACGAGATCATGAATGGCACAGTGATAAGCTTGAATCTAAAATAGTATGTAGATGCTGTAAGTTTTGTACCTGTAAGCTTTCTGGGTCTGTTGTGCCCTCCTCTTCTCCACCAATGTCAAAGTACAGCTTGCTGATAATGTGTCTGGTGCTGACCTACACACAGAGAAGACCAGTACCTCAGTTTATTCCTCTGTTTGTCAGGTTGATCCAGCCTATGCAGCAGTTGAACGTGTATATGTATACTGTACCTGTTTCCTACACTGTGGGCATGTCTTTGTGGGGGCTGTCTGAAACCACTGAAGAAGACTGACAGTAGGAGAGGAGAAAGGGAACAATTAGTCATTTAATAGGTGTCAGAAATCTGAGTGGTATTGTTGACCTCCTCTAACATGTTACCATTCATAGTGGAAAGTGTGTCCGCAGTGGATGGCAGCAACATCTTTGGAGTGATCGAAGAAGTCGGAGCATATTGTGCAATATGCTCGGATAGGCATGTTTGTGCCACAAAAAACATCCTGTTAACCATACAGAAAGAGTATTAACTACACTTCTCAACGTGCACAATGTGTTGCTCTCGTAGATCACCTATGTTCGTGTATATAGCTTTCTCTTTTTTTGTGTACAGTTTAGCTACAGCTGTGACATAACATAAGCTAACGCCACGCTAGTTAGCTTTGGCTGACGTTAGCTTCCTTGTAAACAGTTGCCATACTTACCAAATAAAGACTTTAAGTTACAGCGCAAAACCAAACATCCTCAATCAGTCTTTTCCGTTTAAGTGTGAGTGTGTCATTTTAACGGTGTTACACTGACTCTAACATATAGAACTCGGTTTGCCAACACAAACACAATAGTTACTCCACTGCAGCTGTTTCCCCGCTGTATGTTCAAACACACGGTGCGTTCAAGGGCCCGTTGTGCGTTAAAAGACTGTGTTCAGGGCCCGTGATCGTCGCCAAAACCGTCCGCGGGAACGCGCGCAGCCTATTAAAGCCTTGGATGTACACCCATGGCTAAGGCTGTATCTGTTGACTGTATGTTATATCACCCAGTTTATATGGTCTACAGCTGCTTTATCTGGATCCAATTGTCATAACGATCAAATACACATAACTTGATGTCCATGGCAATAGGAAAAGTATGTCTTTGTGAAACTTTAATGCTTCTTGTAACTGAATAATCACAACCTTGGTGGCCAAAAAAGTATTTGAATTTTTTTTTAACATAGTGTGTTTCATCTGCTCTGTGCCCTAGATTATAACCAGTCCAATTCATTTCACTAGTTTGAATATCTTTAAAGTAGCAGTAAGCCTACAACCCATACAATGCAGTCTTCCGTGTGCCAGAAAGTGGCTGTGTCAAAGGTTATTTATGCCTTAAAATGACTTGGTTTTATCCATGAGGGCTATTTTAAAGATTACAGCCAACCCAGTCCTTTTTACCAATTGGAATAACTTTAAATGACAATATAACCAGTACAATGCAGTTTTCCACTTGCCAAAAAGTGAATACAGCTCCCAACTTGTGACTGAAAGGTTGTTTCATTTGCTGTTACCACGGACATAAAGTTGTATGGATTTGCATGTTATGACTGTTTGATCGGCGAAAAGCAGCTGTACACGTATATAAACTGGGTGATACCCCTTTAACAGACTACGCGCGCTCCCGCTGATCACTTTTTTGGCACGACATGTGACCTCGCTTTACGCTCAGTCAATGGTTCAAACACACCGTGCGTTCATGGCCTCCTCGTATACGCGGCGACATTTCTTCTATTACTACTACTAATGGTAATATTAATAGAAAGTGTAAATGTAACTCAACATCCATCTTTATTGAATATGAGTTTGCCTCACGACTTATTTTAATACATTAAGTTATTCAAAAGTGGGAACATTTTATTTCAAAGAGGCTACAATTTAACAACACATTTATAATCACGCATCATTGCCTTTTCATTTAATTTTGTGTCCAGCCACGAGCTTACAGGCACCATCAAGATTAAATAAATACATAAATAACAGCACAAATGACCCAATGCAACGTTGAGTAGTCAGCCGATTTCACAAATGTTCAGTTAATGCTCCAATTTATTTTTATTTTATTTTATTCTTATTAAATTAGGCATTTTTAGTACTCCAGAGGAAAACTTCATATCCCACAATTCCTACTTCCGCAACTTTTCAGGGCACGTTGACTAGCAAGAAGAAGAAGCAGAAGAAGAGAAGTCTGTGTGATCTGATCTCTGCTCTGCTAGTTAGCCAGCTGCTGTAACTGTGACAAGCGGGTTGTGGAGCACAACGATCAGATGCAGGCAGCTCCGGACATGAAAGGTAAACATCTGGGAATAACTTAGAACGAGTGAAGAAAGCGATTTATCAGGAAGGATGAAGGCAGCGAACCCAAACCGAGCTAGCCTGAGCTAACTCACTGTTTATTATCTGCTACACTGAGCAGTCAAAGTAACCTTTGAAGTTTTGCATCAGCACATAAGACGTCTCTCCACTGACAGCTGTGAAACACGAAGGCATATGACAACTATAAAACACAGCCGTGGAAAAAACGAAGGATAAATGTTTTTCTCTGAGATAAGTTTGTTATTATCTTTTCACACCATAGTAACACAGGAGTGAAACTGTAGCTCAAAAGTTTCGAAAATGTAGAAAGTGTAAAAGTCAGACCATAAAATGTTAATGACTCACGTGCTTCTAGCCATGTCATAATAATAGTACATCATAACCAGCTTGATCTTCAGTCACGGTGTCACAAAGCTGTTGACCTTTGGCCTCACAGCTCTCTCTGTTTGTCCTACAAGGTGTGTGTCCCTGCCTTCAGTAGCAGTGATGGATGGAGAAGGCCAGAGAGCTGCTGCATCCTGGGAGAATGGTACTCTGGCTCCAGTGGACCGCCTTCGCTCTGAGAGGGCAGACAGCCCCACACCGGGTCTGGTGGAAGGAACTGAACCAGGTGAGGCCGGATCACATTCACCCAACACTTTCTGCAGACTGTCAGACCTACAGCATTTCATAGAAATCATAGAAATCTGAACACTGCAGAATGATCATCTCTTTCTCAAATATACTGAAATCATGATCTCTCACAAACAGGCACTTAACACTCTGAGATGATGCCTTTAGTCACAACAGTTAAGTAAATCGCAGCAATTAGACATTAGATTTGTATTATATATACTTTATTTATTCACAAAGGGAAAACTGCAATAGTCACCACATGCCAACACGTATGATAAGGTGGAGAAAAAAAACATAAAAACAAAGCCAGGTTAAAACAGTACCAGTCACATGGATAAGTTATGTGCTACTTAAAAAACAAGACAACAATTATATCTGTCTTGAGGTCTAGATCAGTGATGAATACAATGAATAAATGAATGTCCTTGTAGTGTCTTGGCTCATCTTTCACAGGATCACAAAGCATTGTTGAATCTTATGTAATAACTCTGCTGCAACACTTTTTATTTCCTCATTGTACAACCAGCAACAATGCAAACATTGCTGCTTGAATCAACCGCATTTTTTTTCTGTTTGCACAATACACACAGAAAATCCGCCTCTAGTAATTTAGATTTTTAATGGATACATAATTGTACCGTGTCAAAAACAAGAGTATCACATACATGTACCTTCCCTCACGGGTGAAAATTATCCCATGAGTTGACTTCCTTACTGACCAGCTGTTGCTAAGCACAAAACCAGATGAGCTTGTTTTTAACTCGTGAATCAAATGTTTAAGAAGTTCTCCATTTGACATCAGTGTGATTGTGTGTGTGAGAAAGAAGGAGACAGTATGAGTATGCACATCCTGTTTGTGTTTAGAAATGTTAAACGTATGATCACAGTAATGTGTCTTTTGTTATTTGCATGACTTACTAACATTCCACTTACAGGAGGCCCACTACTTTTCACTTTGTTCGATGGTTGAGTGCAATCATTTACTTTATGAATTGACAATGAGCACCAGTGAATGCATCATTACTTCTGGAAGATGCAGTGTTTAAAAAACATTAAAAAACATTAACGTGACAACAATGAAGAAAAAAAACTCTGGCTCTAATAATACCGACCGTGTCCTGGCTCAGATCTGAAAAAAATATATGTGAGTATGTCACAGTGAAAGCATGTCTGCATCCAGCTTGAACAAATCCAACCTCTGATGTAACTCTAGATTTATTCTACTTAGCCTGGAGATAAACGTTGCATTTTTGCAGTGTTAAGTTGATGACTCATTATCCGGCTTCCCCTATTCGCCTCATATTTTGTCTAAATTAAATAAGCTGCAACAAGAGGTTCTTAATTTCCTTTTACTGGAGCTCCTCTGAAAAGTTTGAGCTATAAGTAGTTCTTCTATGCCTGTTTTGTGTTAGTGTTTACACAAAAAGAATGATTAAACAGCTGAGTCAAATAGTTATTGAGGCTTCATAAAAACAATACGTGATCGTTACTCTCTCGTTTGACGTAGGTGCTGGCCAGAAGAGTGCTATGTTTGTGCATGCGCAGTCCTTTGAGGATCTGACGGCCGAGGCTGAGGAAGAAGCTCGGAGGGAGACTGAACTGGACAAATCAGGAGAGTGCGCAGATGATCTCAAAGCGCTGGAGGAGCAGCACAGCAACGACGTTTCATCAGAGGCCAGGACGAAGGAGGAGGATGTGTCCAGCGAAGCGTGGAGGAGCCACAGAAAACATGTGTTTGTGCTGAGCGAGGCCGGAAAGCCAATCTACACCCGCTATGGCACCGAGGAGGCTCTGTCCAGTACCATGGGTGTGATGATGGCCCTCGTGTCCTTCGTCGAGGCCGAGAAGAACTTCATCCGCTCCATCCACGCAGGTCAGAATTCACTGTGTCTCGCAAGTAAAGATAAACGATTTTATGAATTGTGTCAGAAAGGAAATATGTTGAATCCATGCCAACTCTGTGATGATTTTCTGTGTCAGATGGATGTAAGGTGGTTTTCCTCACCAAGAGTCCGCTGGTCCTGGTGGGCGTGTCCCGCACCTGTCAGTCAGACAAGGAGCTGCTGCGGGAGCTGCAGTACATCTACTACCAGATCGTCAGCCTGCTCACCCTCACCCAACTCAACCACATCTTCCAGCACAAGCAAAACTACGACCTGCGACGCCTCCTGGCCGGCTCCGAGTATCTCACCGACAACCTGCTGCATCGCTTGGACCGCGACCCCGGCCTGCTGCTCAGCGCCGTCACCTGCCTGCCTCTTCCCAGCTCCTCCAGGGATGTGGTCTCATCGAGCCTGCAGGCCGCCAAATCCAAAAGCCTGGTGTTCTCCATTCTGCTGGCAGGAGACCGCCTGGTTACTCTGGTGAGGAAAAAGGACCAGTTCCTGCACCACATAGACTTGCACTTGGTCTTCAACCTGGTGGGCTCCTCCTCGTCCTTTCGAGAGGGCGAAGGCTGGACGCCGATCTGTCTGCCAAAGTTCAACACCGCAGGATTTTTCCACGCTCACATTTCTTACCTGGAGCCCGCGTCCGAGCTCTGCCTCATCCTGGTCTCAACTGACCGAGAGGACTTTTTTAACATGTCCGACTGCAAGAAAAGGTTTCTAGAGAGGCTGAGTAAGCGCACTGCCTACACGGCCCTGAAAGAGGCACTGAAATGTCCAAGCTACTCTGTGGCGCAGGTCGGCATCCCGGAGCTCAGACACTTCCTGTATAAGTCAAAGAGCTCGGGGCTGTACACCAGGTGAGGAGGATGTCTTCTGATATGTCTGATAAGCATGTGTTACACTATTTTTTTTTAGCTTCTGGGTACAAATCTTCAGCACACTCTTATTTTTCTTCCTCCAGTCCGGAGTTTCCAGAGGTGTACCAGTCTGATGAAGAGCAGGAAAGGCTGATGGGTTTGTACCAGGACCTTCACAGCTGCCTGCACCATCCAACCAGACCTCTCCGCTCCTTCTACCGCTGTAGTGAATCTGAGAACCTGCTGGCATGGGTAAGCTTGGCACTGTGATATAAGACACTTTGTTCTACAAGAAAGTCTTTTAAATATTTTATGAATCCTCTGGCTCAAATTCTCACAACAGAGTTTGAATTTTTAAAATGCTGCACACCTATTTTTGGCCTCAAAGTCTGACATAGCACACCAAATGAAAACATCACTTCTCATCCAGACAGTCTGCAGTGGTCATTTCCTCTTTTCCTGTTCAAATAGTAATGAGATTTTATTTTTTCAATTTATGTTGAAGTCAGTACCAGAAATGATATAGAGAGAGAATGGAAACTTACATTTTTGATGGAAAACTTTGATGTGGAACTTTCTGTTGCAAAGGTTTTTATTCAAGACAGTAATCAGACATAATGTAGATAAATCACATATATATTTAATCATCTAAAATATAGTACATTATTGTAATAACATTACATTTACACTCCTGCTGTGTACATTTAATACATTTAGTGCATGCAGTTTGCTCTTTGTATGTGCATTTTGTGTTTAAAGGTAAGAAGCATTCAGCAACTCAGTTTGTCTCTTTGCATTTAGATTTTTGCACATTGAATATTATGAAAATTGAGACAAAGCAGTCACTAAATACTGTAACACTCATCACATCCTTGTCTCCTTGTCCCTTCTTTCTGCAGGTGACAAGTGGCTTTGAGCTCTACCTCTGCTTCAGTCCTCTCGGGACCAAGGCGTTGGCCGTCTCTGCTGTCACCAAACTGCTGAAGTGGATCAGGAAGGAGGAGGATCGCCTCTTCATCCTGAGCCCTCTCACATACTGAGCCCTCTGCTGCCACCGGCTGACCTTCTGAGACAAAAAAAAAGCATCACCCTCAACACCGACTGGCCTGGTGCTAATAACGGCTGTAGACGATGCAGTAGTCTGTTCAGTGTCTACGTATGATTATCAAAGCTATGCATTTCTTGATACCGGGTTCTCTTTGATGTAATTCACAGATTTGTGATGGGAGTAGGTATCACAACAGAGATAAATTAAGGCTGTATTTTAGCTGGCTAGATTTTTTATAATTTTTAATTTGGATAAAACAGTGTGAGATTGAAGCAGCATCAGCACCATCGCTTACCTAATAACAACATACTGTAAATGATTAGTTTTACTGTAAAGCTTCCCTAAGGATGAAAAATGCTGTCTTTGTCTTTTTATTGCTATGAACTCAGTTCTTAAAAATCAAGAATAAAAATTGACTTTGAAAACTGGAATTTCCTCAAGACCTGCCTTAGAATGTATTCTCTTGTTCCCAGTCATCCTGTCCTGATATGAGTTAACCACATTCCTGTTTTCCCTTCACATAATGACCAATAACTAAAGGAATCATTGTGTCCCTTTACGTCTATGCACTTTCATGTTGCGAAAGGCACTCCCAAGAGAAATGTGTTAACGAGTTTACTGCTGTCAGTTGTATTAAAATAATATGTCGTTGTCAGTGTGAAGGAATTTTAATGTATGTACATTAATCTTTCAGTGTCCAATAGCATTTTACTTTGAATATTCCCATACTGATAACAGTAGAACTGTTGTGTGAATCTGTCCTGCTTGTTGTCTAATCATAAAGGTTCATTGTATTTTATGAAATCCAGCTTTGCTTAAGCAATCCAGCGTTACCTCTTCTGCTTCCACTAATCATGCCTTAACTAATGGCTGTTGTGCAAAGCCAATATAAGGTTGTAACAGTGCAGGTTTACTGCTGCCGCACAGTTTCAAGATTATATATTAATAAATGACAAGTAATAAAACCGACTCCTTATCTCTCGCTCATTTTATTATGTTGATGTCTGCTTTCTTTTTTAAAGTATTCATGTATAGACTACCTCACTGTAGTCCCAGTATTATAATAACAATATTATTATTACTTTACTGTCCTATTATATAAATTACATATATTTTGGCTGTGCTTATATATAAGGAATAATAGGATTAATTTCCCTGAGTACCATCATGTCTCAGTAGACCAACATAACACACACCAGGACACACACTGGGCCTGTTGTCTAAACAGTAACTGTAGCTGCAGGTTCCAGCATCATTATTAAAAAATAGTGTTGGTGGCTTGTCGATTGTTGAATGAAACAAGCAGTACATAGTAAGAAATCAGCTGTTGAAATTTCCCTGCATCAAATTATAGCATCACCCAGTAAGGTGTCTGAACCATCACAGAGTGGGTTAATTGGTGTGCTGCTGGAGAGGGGAGGAGCCAGCTGGAGCGCAGCTGGAAGACAGACCGCTCACTCACACTGAGAGTAAAAGTTGAATCCGAAACCAACAAGTTTACACTCCCCAGCGCTTCTTCAGGACGAGTAGGACCTGTGTACCAGCATATTTATGTCATCTTGAATTTTGAATTTGAGGACGGATCCATCGTACATCGTTATACAACCAAAACAAGCATCCAAACTGGCGGAGGTTGCTTCCCTGAAGAGGATAGTAACTAACCTGTACAGGTACGTTTTTAAAAATCTTTTTAAATAACATTCGCAGCTTCATGTGTCATAGATACTTTTGAACAAAACAGAAGTAGCTATAAAGGCAGATTTGATCGAACAGATATCACAGGAAAACAACATCATACTCCCACCATACATTTAAATAATCACCGTATAATGATACCAGAGCAAGAGAGTCAAATTATTATCAAGTTCGCTGAAGTAATTTTTAGCCTATTACTGTAATTACTGTACTTGCAATTAATGAATCTATCTCATTCTAAGTAAATACTTTTTGTTTATGACACAGGCTGTGGTGTGAAACTGTAGGTAATGTGTGATCATAAGTGAGTGGATTATGTGTGCCATTGATTATTCAGTTTATAATGTGACAGTAATGTGATATATGTTATATTAAAGTTAAGTTTTCGTTCTGCTCAGTAAAGCATGCCTAACAGATAACAATGATGGACTATATTTGACTTGTAAAACTCATTGAGCAAAGGTGTAGCTACACCTAACCTTTCAGGTTTTGTGCAGCTGTTGGAATCAGATAACATCACACATGTGGATCGAAGCCAAGCAGGATAAGTGCTGGCAGGATTTCACTGAACTGACTGTCAGAGCAAATAACAGAGGTATGAATGTGGAGATAAGAAGTACAACCAAAAAGATAACAGATCATAGCAGCAAAGGATGAAAATGATGCTGCTTCTGCACAGCATCATTTTTCAGAATTGATTTGGGTTTTGAACCATGTTGACACAACCACTTCAGACACTGATTTGAAAGGATATTAAGTGTAAACAAATTGTCCTTATATAAATGAAGATGTTTTAAATTGAAATAAATGTAGGTCTAATATCTTTAAAGGGTTCTGGTGGTTCCTCACTGGTTTGGGGAGCATTTCCAAATACTGAATCAATACATGTGTCCCTGGGGTATAATATGTTTTGACTATTGGTTTTATGCAAAGCAGCTTGCCTGTGCATTGACTGATGGAAGAGAGGTGATCTTCCTTACTCTAATTAAAGGTCACAAGAGTGCCTGTGAGTAAGGCACTGATCCAATAAAGTTATTCCTTCTCACAGTAGTTTCACAGGGTATTGTTTTATGTATTTTGACACTAAAGTACTGTTATGTTGTGTTCTTGGAAAATGAGACATGTAAATAGTGTATTTACGACCGACAACACACAATAATGTAATTGTGTCACATTGAGTAGGATTTAGATTTTAGATTTTAGATTTAGATGGCGCTGTGACACCACTTTTAATTGACCTGTGAGGAAATAAACTGATGCAGCCTTCAGTCAAACCTGCATGCTTGCCTCTAAATAGCAGAGTAGCACCATGAATGGAAACTCATTTTCAACCATTTGCTTTATTAACCATGAACATGAAGAAAGTCAATCAGTGCCATTACTATGTGTACGCATGTCCTCCTGGCTTTGAAACTCTAACCTTAATCTCAGTTTCACATGGAGCTGCACATGTTAAAATGTAACACAACGTCAGTGGGATTCTATGAATTATTGATGCAAAGACACAAGAGTCTTGGCTTAAAATGTTTCCATATGACTGCCTATAGCATATCACTGCCTATAGCATTAATTACATTTTTTGAATGAAGTTTGGTCAAAATGGAGTTTCTCTGATGCCAACATAAAATAATCACTGTTGATGAAATTCTCTGGCACGAGCAGATGAGCAGTTTCTTCTTCACCTGGGACTTAAAAAGGAACATTGTCGTATGACCATCAGTCCGTGCACACCTTTCCTCCTGAAAGGCACGTAGTGGTTGTGACAGGAATGCAAAGTAGAGAGGCCAGGGGTCTTGAATACAGTGTTACTGTGATGTGTCTAGTTAATGATCCACCCAACCACGTCTGTTCATGATGAAGACTAGCCTTTGACTATAAAGCATGGCTCCATTTGGTGGGTTGTTATCTAGACACTGATGAAGATGGGTTAGGATGAAAATCATTCACTTTTATTTGATTATTGGGTGCATTAAAGTTGAACTAAGGCCCTTAACTTGGTCTATTAATATGAGTCTTCTTGCAAGAAAGAGCATGACTCATGTTTGGAGAAAGGCGAACGATGAATTAAAAAGATAAACATGAGCAGACAGATATGAATGACCTGTGCAGGAAGTCACAAAAAAATATTTTTATCCACCATCTCCTGTACTGAGCGCTACAAACACAGCTTTCTGGTCAATTATCTAAACATTTCCTCTCAGTGTTTGTGGTGAGTCAGAAAAAGCTTTTATCTTCTGTCATCATCTGGCTCAACCAAGATGACAATGTTTGTCACCAAAGATCTAGGATTTGTCTGTTCAAATCCCAGTAGATCCTGGTGTTTTTAACAAACACTATTCCCTTTGAGGAAGACCATACATTGTGATTGAAAACACAAAATGTATTGGACCCATAATTTAATATTTTGGGAAATATACCCTTTCACTTTTTTGGAGAGTTAGGTGAAACAACAAAACCACTCTCACTGAAGCTGTCGCCAGGAGACAATTAGCTTAGCTTAGCCTAAAGACCAAAAACCAGAGGAACAAGTCAGCTTAGCTCTGTGGGAAGGTTAAAAAACACTCTGCCTAATACCTCTAAAGTTGAGTAATTAGCGCAGTATATCTTGTTTTTGTGTAATCCATAAGAGAACTGTAGTGTACAAATGACACTTTGTGGTTTTACAGGGGCTTATGTGCTGAACTATTTCTTGGCTGAGAGCAGTGCCTTCCCTGTTTCTCTGCTGGTTGCCTGGCACCCTCATGGAGATAACAAAGAGTCCAGGAAGTCACTGCTCTTCAGCACTTTGTAGAGGTGCAGGTAGGCAGATCCTTTTAAACCTTTGGACGGAGTTGGGTTATCTGTCCCCCCTTGTTTTAAGTTTTTATGCTAAGCTAAACTAACCATAAATCTTCCAATCTAACTCTGTCGAACTATTACTTTCAGGTTCTTTAGTCAAACTGGAATTTTTAAGGCCAAGAACTTACACACTGAAGTTTCAGTCATTTGTGTTGTAGAAGATACTTTCTTAATGACTTACTCTATTCTGTCATTTCACTTCATTCAGGTATCTGCAGCTGATGTTAAGGATGCATTTGTCCCGACAACAGACCTGGAGGTAACCAAACGTTGTCTGTGCTGTCGTCCCCCGTGCACTCCGGATTGGAGATGGTCCACTGGACCACACAGTGGGGGACATGTGTCTGGCTCCAGACTTTAATGGCCTTTGCCTTGGCCAACTGTCCCTCATTGGCCCCCAGCCCAGTCAACTTCTCCGTGGTTTACACCATGCCCTTCTTCCAGGCACGGGGCCCCATCCAGAACATTGTCAACAACTCGTTATACCAGGAGGTCTATGTAGCCTCTCAGAATGTGATCGAAGCTGTCAACAGAAGCTTGGAGAAGGTGTGGCAGCTTCCCACTGGGCCAGTGGGAAGCCCAGATTGTCAGATATGTGATTTGTGTCACATTGACAAGGACCCCAACATCCTGGAGGACACAAACAATCAGGTCTTGCTGTTGGATACTCTCTTTATGTCTTTATATTCTTGTGGAAGTTCTCAGTATGGTGTTTGTTATTTACATCAACTCAGGTCAAATGGAGAGCCTTCTATTTCAAAGTGTTTGTTCAGAGAAGATTCAAACTCTGCTGCCTACTGTCCTGACTGTGTGGCCAGTCCTCTTGGTACTAAAGTGACAATGGTGGAGGAGGGTCAGACTGTCTACTTCTTTGTTTCTGCCACTGTCAATGACAGTGTGACCCAACGTTATGGTAGGAAGTCATTATCAGTTCGTCGACCACTGGGGACAGAAGATGGTTTCTACAGTGATGTACGTGGCCTGACTGTCCTTCCTGGCCTACGGAGGACATACCACATCGAATATGTCTACAGCTTTTTCACTCAGGAGTTTGTCTACTTCCTCTCAGTCCAGAGAGAGAGCCCAGACCAGGACTCATCTCCGTTTCAGACTCGCCTGGGCCGTCTCCCAAGGAATGAATGGGAGATGAAGAGGTATCGTGAGGTGATCCTGGAGTGTCGTTTTGAACCTAAACGCCGCAGGAGGAATGTAGCCAGTGAACCCTATAAGGATGTGGTGTACAACGTGGTCCAGGCAGCCCACTTTGGCAAGGCAGGCAGGGAGCTGGCAGAAGAGTTAGGGGCTGAGGAGGAGGATGACATCCTGTATGGGGTGTTTGCTGTTACTGATGACAACGGGGTCACAGAGCATGACTCTGCCCTGTGTGCCTTCCCCATGGACAATGTGAACAAAGCAATTGTAGATGGGGTGGACGACTGCTGCGAGTCGGGACCAGAGCAGCTCTCCAGAGGCCTCTGCCACTTCCAGCCGTGTGAGAGCTGTCCACATGAGGTCAGTTCACTTAAACACAGCCCTTACAGATTACAGCCATTACAAATGATTAATATGATCTCAGGTTCATTTTCTTTTTGATCCTGTTTTAAATAGAGACAGGCAGGATACTAACAAAGGTAAGTTCAGTAGTGTGTGACTGATACATGCCATGGCATGCTGGTATAAGGGAAAACATCTGGAGTGTACTGGAAAATATTAGCTATCTAGCCATCTCTATATCATGCAATAAAACATCACTCACTGTCATATTTAGCAGTCACCTAGAATAGAAAACATCAAAGGTGTTAACTCATTCACATGGATAATTATTTGCTGACTCAGTATGGAGGTAACTTGATAAGGTCTATTAAAATACTTATCATGTGGGTGTGGAAAAACAAAGTATGTCTAAAGCGCAATTTAATTTTTATAAACATGGAATAAATACAAACCCAGGTTACTGAGACCTTATTGTGGCTGATTGAAACCATCTTTTGTTTGTTTGAAAATGAAAGGGGGAGGGTAAATTACAGAAGTGAAATAATACCTTGGTTGTAATGGTTCTAATCAAGAATGATAATGACAGAACAGGGATTTTTTCTATTTTTTCATGCAAAAAATTAATAGCATACCTTTGTGAAGTGTTTTCTTATGATTGTCATGGGGAATTATCAATTTATGCAATCATGTACACCCTTAAACAAAGTAATAATTTAGTCACTGCACTGGCAGGAGCAGCATCAATAAGCAGATGTTGGCAGAGCCAAACGGGACGAACTCAGTGAAACAATGAAAAAAGTATGAAAAGGTTTTTGCAGCTCCAGTTTCTTGTGGTTATTGTGTTACTCACTATTTGCCAAGACAAATCTGTCGGTGGATAATTGTGTAACGTGAAAGTGAACCCACTGTCACCAAAAATGTAAAGTAAACTTGAAAAATAAATGTTTTGCCCTTAACAGCATACCTTACATACCTTACAACAAGAATGTGTTCATTGGTGAGCTTTAGAGGTGCTGGTAGGCAGATATTTTAAAACCTTTGGGCAGAGCTAGGCTAGCTGTCTGCAGTCCTTGTACTAAGCTAATTACCACGTGGCTCTAGCTTTACATTTATGAGATTGATATCATCATATTTCCTAAAATGTCAAACTATTCATTTAAAGGAGATGTTCTTCTGAACTTTTCTCTACATTAGTAAATGTCGGTACATCTTTGTGGGGAGGTTTTAATTGATGACACACCTATGGGACACAAATCACTTTCTGAATCATTGTGGTCATCCAATTGAGATGTGTTTAGGTTTGTCATTATAGTGTCCTTTATGTACATCATCTTCATCATACAATATATCTTCTAGGTGACATGAAAATAATTGTGCAATCATGTAATGTGATGTAATAAGCAATGACTGTCAAAGTCACCTGTTTCGCAGGATTTCTGTGAAATACCATTGAATGATAATTTGTATCCCAACAGGCAGAGGACTGCAACCTGAAGTACTTGTATGAGCATCCAGTGTACACAAACAGTGATGCATAAATCTTTTTTATGGAAAAATAAATATGGACAAAAGTCTACGTACTCACACAGAAGCAGCTGTTGGAAGGAATATTGGACGGAAGCCAGATGGGAGTGAGACGAGTTAGTGTTATGATGCGTTTTCTGCATCAGTTACGTAGGTTTCTCAGGTCAGACAGGATGTCTGATGTGATGTGTGAGATAAATAAAGTTTGCCTCATTCCTTCCTACCATATTAATCCCTCCATAACTGGTGTGGTATGAGTGTAATCAGTATCCTTGTAAGGCCATAGTTTGTATTTGGATCTATATTTTGACATGGCTCAGAATATGATGGCAGTGGTTTCTTGTATGAATTCTCTCGTGAAAACTTCTATTTATTTCAAGGTCCCATGCATATTTCTCATTGTATTATTTTTAATGTTAAGTTTGTCAGTGTTGGAGACTGGGCAGCTTGTGGTAGAACTTTTTACTAAAGTAAAACCTACTCGCCAGCTGGAGAATTCCTTCATCATGAGGATAGTAACTTTCCCAGAATTAAGTCACTGTAATGAAATACATTTTGTGACTCAGAAACAAAACTATGAGCTGATGTTGTTAGTTGTTCAAGGGTAAGAAAAACTAAATATTTAACACTGATTTTCATTTCAGCTGTTGCATTCACATTTAATAAAAGTTTGGAAGAAAGATGCATTTTTATGAAGTTTGGATGTTCGATTTTGGATTTTCTTTTGCCTTTCCTTTGGCAGACCAGTTTCTACTTGGACTAGTGAACTCTCCCCCCGAGGCGTCTTCTGCTGTGTTGTTTTTGGCTGCTGGTCTGAATGTTGAGTAACTGGATTGTCCAACAATCTTAAATCATGGTTCTTCCATTTTTCAGCAGATCAAAACACCTAAGCTTCCAATAACATCATCTTTGCCTCACAAATGCTCTGCTTTTCTGATGTCTGAGTACGTCATTTAATTACTGAGGCATTGGAAGATCATTGGATTAAATAATGTAGAGAAAACGTTTTTTAACATGGATTATGCAATTCTGTTGTTCAATATTAAAACTTGTTTTAGTTTTATCACAGGATAAAATATGTAATGCCAGATTTATAATAATACCATACGGTTTCCCATCATTTCAGAGGTTTTCCTCCTAAAGGCTTTAATTTTCCTTACTAGGTTGATAAATCTTTGATTTTTAGCTCACATGAAGTTAAGGTTTAGTGTTCAAGAGATGGAATTATGACCTAGGCTATGCTTCTGTGGTTGTTCCAGGTTATTGACATCAGTCCAAAGCAACGCTGTTTGTGTTGTGTTTGTGTGTGACAGTGGAAGATGCATGACTTACAATATTTTGCTGCTTACTTCATTTGAAAACAGACCACTAATATACACCAAGAAAACTACTATAAAATGTCATTCCTTTATTTTTACATGCTAGCCTAAGATATACAATCCAGTGTTGACACAAAGACACCCTTTAACCAAACAGTGATCTACCCTGTTCTGTATCTATAGCTACAAAGCAATCTGTCTGTCAGTAATGCAGCACATAATCATTTATCATGGCCTCTTAAATTATGCAATGATAATCTTATTGTAACAGATTCACTGTGTGCTTCTGGTGTGCAGCTCACATCGTGTTCTCACAAACAAACAGCTTGGTTTATCTTACTGCATCTGCATAATTTAAAGATGAAACATTATTAGTATGATCCAGGAATGGTCAAGCATTAATTTAAACTACTTTATAAATCAGATTGGATGTTGGAAACTTTGCAGAAGTGACATAAAATGTAAGCTGCTTTACGAAGGTTACTACTGTCAGGTTTAAAGCTACATGAAGTAAAATGTGTTACTGAATATCAGCCATGCCGATCAGCCATGCAGCCCTGTTGTTAGAGGGATGTGTTTTTTTTATGGTTCTATTTATTTATTTTTTGCTGATCGAAATAAACTCAAACTCAAACTCAAATATGTAATAACTCTGGGTACACACTAATTACTAATGATGGTGTGTGTTCTCATTAAGTCAGATAAAACCTCTAAGTAAAATATTTACTTTGCCTGCTACCTATTCATGATTATTCATTATTTGACAATCCCAATTTCACTTATTAGCTCCACAGCTTCCAGAGCTTTTAACAGATGGACCTGCTGACATGCAAGCTCAGTGTTATGATTTCATAAAAAAGCACTTTTAGGTATTCTCGTCGGTCTTGGCTTAAAGTTAAACATGAAAGTACATAACTCCAATTCAAAGTCCACTTACTAGCTTTTTCCCACAAATCTCCATTACTACTGAGCAAACTTCAAATGCTATTGAAGAATGTGTGATATTGTTGAAAGCTTTGAAAAGCTAGAGTATAGACCTTGAGTCGAGATTGCTTTGTCTATGATTACTAAATACTATTTGTTTTTTTGGAGTTACTCCTCACTGCTGTTTCTGCTTTGCTTTATCTAAAGGCAGATTCACCTGTCGTAGACATTAACTGTCAACCTTGTTAAAACAGGCCTAATAGTAATAGTTTAAATTATGTTTAGTGTATTTTCGGTCTCACTGTCTACCTCAACCTTTCCTTTCCTTGTCCTCTGCCACCTGCGGCCTTGGTACTAGAGCATGGAGAACAACGCCACATGCAGAGACCATCCCACCATGGTTTCAAAGCCCTACTACAGAGTGGATCTCTTCAACAGGCAGATGACAAATGTCCTGCTCACCTCTCTGCTTGTCACAACCATAGAGAACAAGACGGTAGCTCATATTGGCACCTCTACTGGACGCCTGCTACAGGTATACAACAAAACATGGGGATGAGGAGAAATATTTTTAACTGTATTAATAACCTGCTTTTTTTTTGTTTGTTTGTCTGTTTGCAGCTTGTGTTGACAAGATCAAGCCCTATAATCTTTGCCAATTACTCTTTGGTAGAGAACCAGAGGATCTCATCCATTGCTGCTGTGAACTCATCAGAGTATCTACTGTTCGTAGTTGGAGACAAGGTACAGTAGCAATTACATGTCTTTGAAAGAAAGAATATGAATATTTCTGGGCTAATTTTGTAAAGGTGTAAAGTGGTTTAGAGGATAATATTGTCACGTGGCTCTTGGGGTCATGTAGGTCAAATTACATTACAATTACAAATGAGTTAGGTGTGTGAATGATTATCTGTCCGGGACCTTGTAATACTCAGGAGACTTGTCCAGGTTGCTTTCCTGTCTTCTGCCCAGTGCATGCTGGGATTTGTTGAGACCCCTGTGACCTAAGTGGAAAAAGAAAATCGATAAACTTGATATCACATTGTAGTTTGGTGCAGTGGTGGATATTGAAGGCTAATACTGGATCAGTAAGGTCTCTTGGTTCTCCTGTGGGACAGTAGGACTATGACTGTTTTCACTGAGATATTGAAATAGCAGAAAAATTAAGCTCCTCTGAAAACTCCAGAGATCAGCAACTTTATCATTATACTAGGTATTTTGTTTGGCTGGACTACAGTCTAAGACATTTCCTCTCAGAAAATGACACATCCTTTCTTTAAACTCTTAAAAAACATGCAAATAAACAGTGGTTAATGAACAGAGAAGTTTGAAAGATGTCTTGCCAATGTTCCTTGTTTGCAGTTGTAAGCAGTTGTTGTCATTAAATATTCTTTTGGTTTTGACACACAATCTGGAGTGGAATGAAAGAATGGGATCAGCAATAACAAAAGTCATAGTATTGGAATGGGAATGTGAAAATTGCTGTCCCTCTGTTTCAGATGATTCAGGTTCCCCAGAGAGGACCAGGTTGTCAGCATTTCCTGACTTGCGCCATGTGTCTGTCAGCCCCTAAGTTCATGAACTGTGGCTGGTGCTCTGGAGTGTGTTCCTGGGAAAGTGAGTGTCACAGCCGCTGGAGGAATGAGTCCTGCCCACCTGGGATCACTGGGGTGAGATTTGTTCTGTTATCCAGGACACAAATATCCCTTTCTGTAATGGATAGAAACATTTAATTTCAGGGTGGTTGGTACTATAGCGTGTATTCTGTTTTATTGACGCAGTTTTCTCCACGGACTGCTCCCCCTGATGGTCAAACAGAGCTAACTGTGTGTGGATGGGAGTTCCAGTCACCCTCAAGACCCCCTATTACCACCAGAACACACCAGGTTCGACTAGGACAAACCGCCTGCACTGTGCTTCCAGTCAAAAGTAATAGCACACAGTGAGTAACCATGCAGGGCTTGTTCTGTTCATACCACAGTCGTTTTGGGTAAGATCACCATTCTTGTGCTGTGAAAAAAAACAAAAAAACACTTGTATTTTGTTTCCATGAAGCTCCCTGAAAAACTGAATAAACTGAGCATGACTTTGCTACACTGCAATCCCATCCATTAAGGCTACTTTTAGAGGAGATGTGAATTGGTATCTTGAACTCAAAGACATTTTCTGTAAAGCCACAAATGACAACCTCATGTTGGCGCCGGAGGGAAATTCTTGAAACATTAAGACACATCTGACTTTTATGTCATTCCGTCTTGTGGATATTGAGACATTTCATTGGATTTGCTAGTGATGCTAGATGAAAACTCACAATATCACCAAAGTCATTAGGATTCATCCTCCAGGGACCATGAATGCCTGTAATCAAATTTCATGGCAATCCATTCAATAGTTGAGATATGAGTCTGGACAGGGATTCGTCATCGCTAAAACTGTGCTAAGAGCATGAGTACAAAGCATTTAAGAGCAGATCTTTTTATTCAATAGGTTTCTTAACAAACTTATTTTAGTAATGATTATCTCATTCACAAACAGACTAATTTTAATCTGAAAGCTGTATGTCAGCAGCAAAGATAACCTGCTCAGTGGTTCTTTGTCTCCTCCACCATTGAGTCCAACAGCTGACGTGTGTTTTGTTGTGCTTTTCTTTAGCCTGGTGTGTAAGATTCGCTTGGGGACCACTGACCTGTCCAAACCAGTCAACATCACAGTGGAAGTACATGAGGGCAAGGTGGAGGGACGCTACGCTATTGATGGCAAGGCAGAAATATCAGGGTTTATATTTGTGGTAATCTATCCTCATTACAACATCACCAACTTCAAATATACTTTATAAGCTATTTCATCCATTTACTTTTTACATTTTGACATTTAACAAATCTATATTTGTTTTACCATAACACTATGATAAATTGTCCCTCCAGATTCCCAACATCACAGAAATCCATCCTAACTATGGGCCCCGTGTTGGGGGCACACTCATCACAGTGACTGGACCTCACTTGGATGCTGGAAAGACCAGAAGAGTCACCCTCAATGATGTACCCTGTCATATAAAAAGGTCTGGAAACACGTCTCCATCTATGTTTTCATCTTAGCTGCAATATTTTTAAAAGTAAAATAAAAACATTGCTTTACAGCTTTGTGTAGTTGCCCTACTTTCTTGGGGGTTAAGAAGATGAGTTGCTGCTCACAACATTTTTATCGCCATGACCTATTAAGCAAACTTGTTTCAACATGTGTGTAGAATAATGATG
Organism: Scomber scombrus; assembly: GCF_963691925.1. Lineage (NCBI taxonomy): Eukaryota > Metazoa > Chordata > Actinopteri > Scombriformes > Scombridae > Scomber > Scomber scombrus. The sequence continues at coordinate 10,543,585 of NC_084972.1, forward strand.
GCTTTGGAAACTAAATGTTAACTCCTAGAAAGATCAAAGACTGACTTAGAACTGAACTACCATCAGTAGATGTTGCCTTGTTGAACATGCAAAGAACATTTACTGCTATCTGAAATGGAGTCATTTACATACATCGTGCTTTTTTACAGAGTTACAAAGCCTAAAGGCAATGTGTCCTCCATCATCTGTCTGTCCCAGCCCATCTCAGAGGTGAGGGATGTCCCTCTCAGTGTTTTCATCGACAAGTCAAGAGGACAGGGCCTCACCACAAAGGTGTTTTACTACAAAGAAAATCCAAAGATTACAGCCGTCCTGCCTGACTGTAGCTTTGACAGGTAGGCCAGTGAGTACAAACAGATGCTCTGTATGCACTCTACCATCCTTTGTTCTCTCAGCAGGGATATTTCTGATGAATTTGGTTTGATTTAACCTTTTTTTCATCTGCATCACATACTCAGCTGTAAGAGAAAATTATCTCTTTTGCCAGATCATATGAAAACATAATTTCTCATATTTGTCTTTGTTCACAAACTCTAGGGGGTCAAAGGTTGTGATTGAAGGGGAGAACCTGGATTCTGTTTACCGCACGGTCATTCGCTTTAAACCCAATGAGAGTTACCTGAAGCCTGTCACAAGGGTACAGTGTTCATCATAACCTACAGCTGATCATTTTTTTTTTTTTCACATTTTACTGTATCTGTCCACTATGGAATTATGATTACACTGTTTTGTTTCAGGAGTGCATAGGCAAGTCCTTGTCTACGAGGATGGAGTGTGTCACTCCTGTGTTTCACAGGGATGAGACAGAGGAAGGAGAGCTTTCTTTTGACATGGATGGAGCGTTGGGACTTTGGAACAAAGAGTTCTCTTACCACCCCTATGGCGAGCCTATACCTTTTGAAACAGAGGGAAACGTGCTAAGTTTGTACCCTGGGTTTGACGAAGTGTCACTACATGTAGGTTATAGCTCTGTGGGCATTTGAATTCACAACCAAATGAAATAATCTGATTTAAAAATAACATTTTCTCATGTCTTGATTTCCTTTTCTGTATGCAGCATCAGAAGCTGAACCTGGTGAGCTCCTGTATGACCATCATTATGACCGTGGCAGGTGTTGATTGTGATGCTAAAGTCCTGGACAACGAGATTACCTGCAGGATCCCCAAAAACATGACCATTCCCACTGAGGGGCTGGCAGTGAAGGTGAGTCAGGGCTTGGGGATTAGAGTGATGATTAACTCACTCACTTACCTGGGTCCAACCTGCACCATAGGGGCCCATGTTTTTGGCACCTCCTGCCTTGCCAGTGATCACTAACGATTATCTGTATGTCATGCTGCTAAACCTGTCAAGCAGCTATGAGAAATGATGGCCAAATTCTGCAACAACAACAACAAAAAAAAGCAAAATACATTTCAAAGATCATCAAGGTAATTATAACAAAATTGTCTTAAAGAGCAAATTGTGTAATAAATTACATATTTATCTTAAAAATAATATCTAAATGCTGACAATTAGCTGATGCTTATCTAAGTACAACGACCAGAGAAAACTAGCCTCCCTCAGTAACAAACTCAACAAAAAGTTGAGTTTGTGCTATAAAACCACAATGTGTCATTTTTACATTTCAGTTTTTGCTCAGATTAAACAAACAGTATATAACTACCATGTTAAATGGTGAGCTTTATAAGTGCTGGTAGGTATTTGCTATATTTGGACATAGCCAGGCTAGCTTTTTCCACAGTTTCTAGTCTTTGTGCTAACCTAAGCTAACTAGTTTCTGGTAGTGGCTTAGCATTTACTGTATTGACATGAGTGTGGTCTCCTCATCTAACTCTTGGCATCTATTTCTGCAGATATTGTGAGTTTTTCTCAAGATCTAGGTACCTATAATGGGATCAGAAGCAGTTGTTTCTGTTCTTATAGTTAATGGTTTAAACCATTCAATTATTAACTTGACCGGGACCAAAAGAAGCATACCTCAATTGATGAAAACTGTCATACTGGTGTATGTTTGTTTATATACCCATCCATCCATCCATCCATCCATCCATCCATTCATCCATCCATCCATCCATCCATCCATCCATGACAGAAAACACACCAGTCTGGTGTAAACAGTTTTAAACGTATAATCTATGCTTTACTAAAGTAAAGGTCACACTAAAAACTTAAAAACTCTCTCTGCAATAATAGATTAATTGATCTGCAATAATAATGGTTTGTTCATTGTTTATTATGGACTCTGTTGTCCAGATCTCCATCAACGGGCAGGTCCACAACGTTGGTACAGTGGTGAGGGTCAGCAACCACTACATGGTAGGGATTGTTCTGGGGATCCTAGCGGCTCTGGTGGCTGGGGCGGTGCTGGCCTTCGTTGTCATGAAACACTTGAGGAAGAAAAAGAAAGGTGGGCTTCTCTCTGTTGTGTGGACCTTGATCAGATTTGTTTATACAACAGTCACTGGCTGTGGGTGGGAATTTGGGATGAATTACGTGAGTCTTTCAACTAGAACATCCCTGCTGTTGCATAGGATGTACATGTGTTCTTCTTCAGTGGTTGATGATTTAAAGCTCTTGTGAAATGTTTTTCAGCCTCGATGGTAGAGACACGTTTGGCTCACAGTGCTAACCGCCCTGGTACAAATAATGTGGAGCTGTCACCTGTTGGGGACTACAGAAGAGGTGACATTCTGGCTAAGCACTTATCATACTCATAATACACTATTCATACACTATAATGCTGTGTTGCTAACTTGCCTCTGAGATATACACCAATACTTATTAACCCTTGCTGTCTCTCTGGGTCTAATAGTAGTATCCCTGAATCCTCCCAGCCCCTTAGTGGGGACGATGGTGTTCCCCAGCATGGCCTACGCTGCAGGCAGCATAGATCCTACCCTCACTCCACTCATGCCTTCGGAGAAGATCTTAATCTCCAGTTTTAGGCCAGAGCTGCTGGAGGAGGTGAAGGATGTTCTAATTCCTGCTGAGATGCTTATTGTGCAGCACCATCGGATCATAGGGAAAGGTTTGTTATGCAGCTTGATGCAATCTGTATCATATTTTGAAGGAAACAGCAGCAGTCCTCTGTTATTCTGTGTTTTTTCCCTGCAGGTCATTTTGGAACAGTCTATCATGGCTACTTCACAGACCACAATCGCAGAGAAATCCACTGTGCTGTCAAGTCTTTAAATAGTAAGTAATATTTTCTTCTTGAGTGTTGATTTTTACACTTGAGGAAAGCACCAAAAAGTCTATCCAGTTTGTTTGCTGCAGGAACATGTTCTCTGAAAACTTAAAAAGCAGGCTTGTTGTACTCTGCAGTTTTTTAATGTGTACAAGTCTGTCTTTCTTCCTTTAGATTTGCATCCATTTTGAGTGTTCCTTACTCTTTTAATACATTTTGCCTATGTCATCAGGGATAACTGATGTCGAAGAGGTGGAGCAGTTTCTGAAGGAAGGTATAATAATGAAGGGTTTCCATCACAGCAATGTGCTTTCTCTACTGGGCATCCTACTGCCAGAGGAAGGACTCCCTCTAGTGGTGCTGCCATACATGAAACACGGGGACCTGCGGCATTTCATACGCTGCGAGAAGAGGGTGAGAATGGTGCATTAAAACAGTGAAAATGAATCATCTGATTTATGTGAAACCATCTGTTTACTAACTATCAGACTACTTAACATTTCCAACTGTTTTAATTGAGCTTGTTTGTGGGATTTGTTTAGAACCCCACTGTAAAGGATCTGATTGGCTTCGGACTGCAGGTTGCCAAGGGGATGGAGTATTTGGCTCAGAAGAAGTTTGTGCACCGAGATCTTGCAGCACGCAACTGCATGTGAGTCACCAAGATAAGTTGAGAAATCAGCAATTTATTTAGTGCCATTGGGCCTGAAATGCTCTGAAAATTAATTAATTTTTAATTAATTAATGTAGGGAGAAGTTATAGGGTATAAAATCAGATGAGGTTGTTACATCACAGTACTCAGGGACAGTGTTTTGCAACAGAAATATCCATGTACTTCTTCTGTCCTTAGGCTGGATGAGTCATACACAGTTAAGGTGGCAGACTTCGGCATGGCCAGAGATGTTTTTGATAAGGAGTACTACAGTGTTCAGGACCACAGGAAGGCTAAACTGCCTGTCAAATGGATGGCCATCGAGAGTCTGCAGACGCAGAAATTCACCTCCAAGTCAGATGTGGTGAGCATCGTGGAACCATAATCAAGATGTAACTAAAATAGTGCTGAGGGACACTTGCACAATGTTGATGTGTTTATCTTGTGGGCAAGATGAAAAGTATCATGATCTGAAATGTTCACCAAATTTCAAAAAAGTTTTAGGTGTTATGCTACACATAGCTTCCCAACATTAATTTATTGTCATATTATTATATCACAAAAAACAATATATTAAAATTAACAGGTCGCCCAACTCTTTTCCAGTACACCATACTTTATTCATCAAACATTTGTGTACTATAGAGTAGTTGTGCCGCTTATTTTAATTTTGACTTGCACTGAAGCTCATACTGGTCTGCACCCTGCTGTGTGTTCGGAAACTGAATAATCAATATATTACCATCTGCTTGGCTCTATGCAGTGGTTTGCATTGTGTACCGCTTGGTTAGATTTTGCAGTAAATATACTGGTTTATTCCAGGTCCACTATCCTAACTGCACAGATTTAAGATTAAGAGCCATATTGTCTGTGTTCAAAGCTGTACCATTATGCTTAATGAGTGAGGGAGTCTTTCTCTCAGGAAGCAGTGGGGCGTTAGGCTGCATGAATTACTCAATTTAAAATCTTAATACACGATTTTAAACTTGTCTTTACCTACTGTATGAACACCATTAAACAGGGGCACACTAGTTGATGGGTCTGTATATGTGCCGGTACTTGCTGTATAACTTTCATTCCTCCTTATGCAGTGGTCCTTTGGTGTGTTAATGTGGGAGATGCTGACCAGAGGAGCGAGCCCCTACCCAGAGGTGGACCCTTATGACATAACACATTACTTACTGAAGGGCAGGAGGCTTCCCCAGCCTCAGTACTGCCCTGACCCTTTGTAAGTAACCAACATAAACGCATAATATTATATTTTATTATATTATTATATTATATTGTTGGAATAACTGTAAACTGTTGATTTCATAAATAAGTAGAACAGTATATGGTAACTTCACAAAATTAGGAAATGCTTCAGCAGCAGTACTAATACTACAATAATACTAACACAGATTTACAGTTACAAAACAGAGAAGAAAAGTTTCCGGCACAAAGTCCAAGTAGTAATAACAAGATGTTCGAACAGTCACCCAGTAGTGTGAAACCCGTAAATTGTCAACTACTTGGTATTCCAACATGGTTAAGCAATGTCATATAGGAGTTAATGTGTATGTCTAAAACACTGTGTGCTTCTTTCACATACACACACACACACACTTTACAAGTAAAGGAGCCGACATGTTTTTGCTGTTTGAAAAAACAAAACAAAACAATTTAATGGCAAAGCCCATGGCCTGTAAGCCTGTAAGCCCAGTGAATTAAACAGTAATAGAGAATAGATAAACCATTAATACCCCTTGTCCGCTAAGACATTATCACACATCTGACTGTGGTTCATGAATCATGTAGACTTCCTTGAGTTAAAAAAAGGCCAATACCGGATATTAACTGATAGTATAACACAGTATAATTTAATATTCTTGTTTTCTTGCAATTATGTGATATCATCAAACTACATAGACAAGAATGATGAGGGTATAACTTCCCCCTCACCAGTAGGTACAAAAGCTGGTGTGTAGGGGCCAAAAGATCCAGTAGCTTGCAGACAGATAAAAACACATAAACATGTGAGCTAATCAGTGCTGGAAGGAAATAAAAATATTTGTCTGTAAAGTAATATAAGTCAGGAATTTTAGGAATTTGTGAAACAATGACCTAAAGTGGAAAAGTCATTATAGATTATTAGTGTATAATGTTTAATGTATAGTGTAATAAATGCATGCTACCCTATGACTGAGCTGTCAGGTCTATCTTCACACAGTCTGGCTATGTTTTTTCCAGGTATAGCATTATGCTCCAGTGCTGGGACCCTGATCCTGAGTTGAGGCCCAGCTTCGCTACATTGGTGTCAGCCGTCTCTACCATCTTGTCAGGCCTGGAGGGAGAGCACTACATAAGTCTGAATGTCACCTACGTCAACCTGGACCAGCCACGGCCCTACCCTGCCCTCACAGAGTCTGCCGATGAACATGACTCCACAGATGTTGAAGACTCAGACTCAAGCTCTTCCTGAACCAACTCAAACCTCAACTTAAACTGGTAACGGTGCTAATAGCAAGAGCATAAAAACCCTCTTACAGATCACAGCTGTTTGTTCTACCACAAAACATCTGAAACAGGGATAGGGGAGAATTGCCTATTGCCTGCTGTATGTGTGTGTGTGTGTGGGAGTGGATTTAGTTAAATGCTTTAAGCTGACACCCTCAGGCAGCCATACTGGAGGTTCATCACTTTGGCAACAATAGTTTAACCTTCCAAACTAGGTAATCTCAGAAGTACTCCGTAAATATTCATCTTCTGTGTTTTTGCCCCCCACTGATAACAGATGATGTCACCGATGACACATCTAATTAGTTTGTAGTACCAGCTTGTTAGTTGGCAAAAGATAGCAAGTCTTGTTAACTCTTTCCCATATGATTTAGAGACTATAGCATAACACAGTTTCTGTGAGACAGTCCACAGGTTAGCTAGTTAGCTAGCTAGCAATGCTAAAAAACACCTGTTTATTCAGATTAAGTAAGTAGTTTTCAAACATTAAACTATAGTGCACTGCTGTAGTGACTGGGACACAAAGGGATGGGCTGGGGCCAAATATGGGACAACATTTTACTCATTGTTGATGACTTATTCCAACACCACAGTCCAGTCTTTTTCTGGTATCTGCTCTTTTGTTGCCCAGCTGTTATTGACGTAACACATGCACAGTCAGTTTTTTTTATCTTCTGTATCTAACTGTGTTAGCAACAGTATTGACAAGAGAGGGGCTTTTGGCTCACACAAAGCATAGCTACATCAAATCAAGTAAACTCTAGTGGCATGTTTGCTTTCTTTTACCACAAATAGCATCAGCCCCATATTTTGACCAAAGGTTCCAGGAACCAGAGGAACTAATCACAATCCTGTTTGCATTTTCATGGCCTCTGAGATCATGCAAATTAGACCCATGAGGAATTTAAAAATGACGTTTGTTGCTTGTGTTCACACATGAAGAAAACACAACACAGATTTGTCTTGTTGTTCTTTGTATTTACTGTTGCATAGTGTACTGTTACAGTAGCAGAGCCCATGTATAATAAACATTTAGGTATGACATTCCCACATTTGCTTTTAATTATTTTGTTGTCTATTGATTATTCTGTATATTGGGGATCATTCTGAAAAGCAAAATGTTGACAACAATGTTTTGAAAGAAATCAAATTGTATTTCGGACTCAATGTCTTTGAATTAGTGTAATAAATTAAAATATTTATTTGTTTATAGATTTGTTCTCATGCTGTGGACTTTGAGTAAATATGAAAATATATGCAAATTCTTCCATGTGTAGTTGAATAATGTTACATATTGAAGCATTTTTCCTCATGGCTGCTGTGTGAATTCACTTAACTTTGTTGCAGTACTCCACTAGAGGTCAGCATTCTGTTAAAAATATCCGCATTGCCACTCATCTGCTCCCAAAGATGTTCCCAGCAACATGGATGCAGCGCTCTTTAAGTGTGGCGTTTTCATCATTTTTGCTGTAGCATAGCAACATGAATGACCCAGGTCTTTACCTCATCTCTTTAAACCAACCAATAAGCCCTTTGGATGCCACATAAGATATTAAAAACAGCCCAATCAGACATGTTTTCCTCTTCTCTTCCTCTTTCAGTTGCTCTGCCCTCAGACGTTTGGCAGGAGCAAACAATTGCATTTCCAATTAAAGGAGCTGAAGAAACAGCCAACATAGACAAACAATCTGTCAATCTCACAAATACAACAAACAAACATCTCACTAACATACAGTAGTGAGTCCCTGTGCTGTAAACAGATGTCAGTCACAATGAGCACACTTCCCCCCACAACAAAACCAGAGTTAAATAAAAACTACAGGGAAATAAACATCATAAAGTTTTCTCTTTTTTCATGCTGCCAAGAACAAAAGTCAATTCCCACATGGTGGGGCCTTTGATATAGACAGAGAGAGTGAGCTTAGAGCTTACGTTGTCAAAATGTATGTGTGTGTGTGTGTCAGAGAGGTTGCATTTTGCAGGGCAGAGCCCACAGGATCCACAGTAGAGAAAAATCAAGACATCCATGATACCCCCCTTTGGCACCTCTCTTTCTCTCTATTTATCTCTTTTTCCCTCATGTATTATCTGGGCTATAAAAACTACAGAACCCATGAAGACTACAGTATTCAACTGTGTGACCATCTGAATCCTCAAAGCTTTATTCCTGAGCTGGGTTCACCATTAGGTCCCAAACTGTAGACCTTTTGATGTGCATCATAAACATTCTTCTTTGTCTTCCCTCCTTTTGTTGTGATTGTTTATATGGACTTCAAACCAAATGCGAAGTGTTGAGGCTGGTTGATCATGATGCAGACACAGCATACTTTATGTCTGTATACTGCATGTGTTATATGGCATCCTCGTCAGAGAAAACATGAATAACCAGTGCATGGGTGCTCTGTCAAGTTTGGAGAACAGGAGAGCAATCTGTGAGATTGGCCATCGGAACAAGCCTTTTTTGAAAGTGGTAGGCTAATTATTTCCATTGCTATGTGATGATGGCAGACCCTCACAAATAAGCGCTGGAGTAGAGCTCGAGCTCTTGGATTCTGTTCCATTAGAATCTGGCATGAAGGAAGTCCTGTGAAAAACCCTATGGAACCAGTATAGTGTAACTCATATGTTACACTGTTCATCCAGAAACCACATAAAATGACAAGGAATAAGGACACATTCAGCAACTTCAATCAAAAAAGTTTATTTTTATCATAACAACATTATATATCATGTACCCTAGAAACCCAGCCTGAATTGTGTCATTTTTTGTGTTCATTTTTTATCTTTTACAATTCAACCTGAGTCCCTCCATCATCTGCAAAATATTGCAGGTACATGCGGCCCCCGTTCATCTCCTTACAATCGACCCCCTTCATCCCTCTCTTCGACCCTCAATCATCCCACCGCACATAACCCCCAGCCAACTCTTCCTGAATCCTCTCACAAAACCAAATAAAATATTTTTTTACTGTACAAATAGTATGGTCTTTGTTAGTGAAGTGGCTGTTGGAGGTAGACATGGAGAGGTATTTGTAGTAGCTTTAACCATAATGGTGTATCCATCTTTCCCTGCTCTGAAAGCTTATTGCTATATTTCAGTTGACATAAACTACACAACATAAATTACACTGGCTAAATGAGGTTAATGTACAGTGTCTCAGTGAGTGGACATGGGTGCTCCTTTCTGTTTGAGCCCTAATTTATAGTTATGAGCACTATTTATGCATTTGATTGTTGTATGCCTTTTAGTAATATAATTTAAAAAACATGAATCAATTTAATTTGTTTAGATTTTATGTGCCCTATAAACACCTAAAATCTGAACAAATAAGGTACAATGAAATAGGTAAAATACAATAAAATGAAATAATAATTTCAAAATCATTTTAATTAGATCAAATAAAAGCACAGATACAGACTACTTAGAAATAAGATTTAAAAGTTGTCTAAAGTCACTCCATAGAGTTTACAGAGTCACGTCAAATATTAATTGGCAGGTTATTCTACTGTTTTGGTCCATAATTATAAAAAGCTGCCTCTTCATACTTCTTTGACTGATAATGTTCGATGCCGTGGTTAGACATGTAGGGAGAGACAGTTGAAAGGTGCCAAACCATTTAGACCCTTTTAAAGTAGTAATAGAAATTTAAAACTTATTCCAAAAGAGACGGGAAGCCAATGCTAAAATGCTACAGCTGGTCTTTGACCTGTTTTTAGGAATATTAAACTTGTCACTTGTCCAAATTGCACCAAATTTCACACTGCACTCTCTTGGGTCCCCAGCTCTACACCCACCTAGTGTGTAGTCAATTGGAAGAAACAGTTCAAGAGATACATGAGAGACATACATACATACATACATACATACATACATACATACATACATACATACATACATACATACATACAGAGACTCCTAGTTCCCCAGAGACAGTGCCCGTTCAAAATGTACCTGTTTAGAACAGGCCAACTGATCGTTAGTCCTTGAGAAAAGCATATGTATGTATCAATTGACAAACGTTTCAATTAAAATCATACAGAAATAATAAATCAAATTATTAAAAAACTTCACCAGTGAGACTAAACTGAGTTTGAACCATAGAGGCAGTTTTACGGCCTTCCATTGACCAGTGTCTGCAGTCCTGTTGGCTATTTTAACTGCATCTGCCTCTATTTTTTTCTGCTGTGTATGCTTGTTCTTCTCTCTGCTGCATTCAGACATGGAGCATGTAGCAATACTCGCCAAATGTGAAGCTGATCAGATGAACTGTTCTTGAGTTATGTGAAGAACACACACATGCACAAACAGACAGACAAATAGAGATTCCTTGCTTTTTAGTTCAGCAGTGCCTGTTCAAAATGTGTCTGAGACATCCTGCAGTAAGTCTTGAACGTATGCCAAGTTTTGTTCTCAGTACACAGTTCAATAGTTAGCTTAAAGCTGGAGAGCGGGGCTTTGTGCCTCACACCCCCCTGTGAATGACTCGTTTCACTCTAACATTTGAAAAGTTAACGGTCAAATGGCCTGTGCAGGAATGGAACTTGTTTGTCAAGGTTTTAAATGTAATGGACATTTATGTGTACAATTTCCACACTGCAGGTTTAAGATGTTTTCAAGACATTATCACTACAGATCTAATCCCACCTCTGACCATAGTATTGGTTGCAATGGCACAGTGGCGCTGTCCTTATTTCCACTCGTTGACTCCACAGCAAAGAAAAAAGGGTATTTTTATATATTTTGTCAAGAACTGCTCATCCAAATAACTTGACACTGCACTTCCTTGGGTCCCCAGCAATACATCCAACAGGTATGAAATAGATCAGATGGATGGTTTTTGAGATATGTGGAGGACAAACATACATACAGATGGACAGACAGAGATTTCTTGCTTTATATGGAGAGATGAGTCATCCATCAGCAGCCTCAACCTCAGAGCAGTCATGACTGGCTGGTTGAATGGAGCCCTGCAAGCCACAGCGGATGAGAAGAATGCACACTGTTGTTAGGTTCATGTCAGTTCTGTATTGAGAGGAAAAACTTGACTCCCTTGAGAGATCTGGCCTGCATCTTTAATACAAGGCATTAATAATTTACACACCTTTTTTCTCTTTTTTAAAGAAAGAAGAAAAAATCAAACTTTTTTTCTCCCCAGTCTATGTTGACAACAGAGAGGAGATGCGCTCTGTCAAGCTGATATTGGCCCACTACCTGGGCTCGAAATATACAGTAGTGATGTTAAAAGCTATTGATTTAACAACATCATGCCTGACTTATTTTACCCAGTAGGTAGTGTACGAGGCCAAGACATACTGCTGATGTTTTATTTCTGGAGGGATTTTGCATAGATTTGAAGAAGGTGAAGACAGAAAAGTGTGAAAAGTATGAAAGCTCTTTTAATCTCCAAACAAACTTTGTCTGCAGCTGTATAAATATATATAAAAAAAATGGACACAAGCAAAATCAGTCTGATTCAAATTCCAAGTAAATTATGTCCTTCTTGTGGTCATCAATATATTTTACAAGCGCTTGTGAGTATTCATCATATCTTGGGGAAACATGTACCAAGCTCCTTCAGCAGTTGTCAGCGCATCTCTTCTGTTTCATTATAAATCAAAATAATTAACGGATCGCCCACTACAACACTCAAGCACTAAGTGTGGGACTTCTAGCCAGGTCCTGATCAAAAATGGAGGAGGGGATTCATGATTTCCTGCCGCCATATATCTTTATCAAGCTGTGGCAGGCTTCTTAGTTGTCCCTAGACAGTAGTAAATTGTAAACAGTACAGCATATAAGAGTCTTCAGGTCCATTCACACCTCTGTATAAGGGCACAGAGTGCATTAAATCACTGAAGTGTGAACTGGTCGTTAAAATGGTCAGCTGTCCCCCTGGAATATAGAAATGATTGATAAATGCGGGCTGGCTAGCATTACTCTGGTCATTTTGGTCAAATCAACCATTATTTAAAAAAAAGTGTTATAGTATATATACTATGCAAAGCAATAGGATGATTTGCAATGAATAATTCATTTAATTTGAACTGTTTGCAGTTGAGGAACTCTTTTTTTGTAACGCTAGTAGTGTTGCTCTAGGGATGGTGTTAATGTTGACCAGTGGGGCCAACACTTTTGGTCAGACTGAAGTACTGTATCTCAGCAACTTGGATGGATTGCCATGAAATGTGACGCAGAAACCCATAATGTGTGGAGGATGAATCCTAATGACTTTGGTGATCCTTTACTTTTCATCTCCTGCCATCATCAGGTCAAAATTTCAAACAAGCAAAACTAATGACATCCCCATCAGCAACATCCCCTTATAGCCACTGCTTACTGCTAATTGCAAATGTTAGCTTGTTACCATGCAAACTAATCGTCAAAATTACCTGCTAGACATTAGCATGTTAGCATGCTGACTTATTATTTAAAAGCAATGCAGTACAGGCTCACCGAGCTACTAGAATAGCATTAAGACTTGTTTTTTTTGTCTTGTCTTGTTTGCATAAAGAACGAAATTCTTTATGCAAACAAACATTTGTTTGCATAAACATTGGAAAATTGAACATAAACCTATACAAAGTAATATTATTTAATATTTACTTGCAAATCTTTTACAGTCAATAACGGAAGTATATGGCCAACAAGCATTACACACTTGGGATCTGCAGGCCTGTATTGCTACCATCTTCACTGCTTTTTGCCTTCAGTCTGGTCTTCATCAAAGTGAAATGACCGTGGCCAGTCAGGAGTGTATTTTCATTGCCATACTAGAATAGAATATAGAAAGTCTTTATTGTCATTGTACAAAGCACAATGAAATTGAGATGCCGTCTTTAAAGTGCAGAAAAAGCACCGAAAAAAGGGGAGCACCAACCTGCTGTGTTTAGATTTGTATAATGGAGGATTTCCATTATGATGTTGTTTTCCTGGGAGGAAATGCAGGCTAGCATAGAATCTAAAAATGCTTTCTAGTACCAGAGGGTGGAAAACTAGTGTCTACTACTTCTATTCATAAGTATATGATAGAAGAAGGACTAAAGGAAAAGTGTCTTAGTGTGCACATGATGGCTGGGTTTAGAGAACTTATTATTTGAATCATTCATTGCCCCAAACAAAACATTTATTGCATCTGATCTTGATTAGAAGTATCCTCTCCATTAGAGGCTTCATGTAATATTCAGAAAGCCATTACAGCTGTCCTTCGAAGAAGAAATTACCTTGAGGAATATTGAAAAAGGAAAGGTTGTGATTTGTATGTCTATACTCTGTACATATACAGAATCTCGATCTTGCGCGTCCCCTTTGGGAGGAAATAGAACAGGATGTTTTCAGCAGTCAACATCCCATTAAAAAAAGAATCTGCAGCAGCTATGCTATCATCATGTTTGAATGGACCGAAAATCCCTGTGGTAGGTTTTCAGCACCTCGTTGAAACCAGCGTTTCAATAATTCAGACTTTTCTGAGGTTAAAAGTAGCTTCTAGTTAGTACAGCCAAGGTGAACCCAGTATGAGAACACTGAACTATGGGGGAGGGGAATGTCATGCTGGATAAATGTGAACACGTTATACTCCTGGGCCAGAATAAGTAATCCTTCTGGAAAATAAATTTAAAGTTAAAGGAGTTAAGTTATGTTCACAATTTTTCAAGTCTAAAACAATATTCATTTGCCCAAATAAACACTTAAATTAAACATTTAAATAGCCATAACCATTCCTTCTGTTCATACTGGCCACCAGAGGATCCATTCATAATGCACGTACAATGTAAGTGATCAAGGCCAAATCCACAGCCCTCCTGTGCAAAAATGCATTTTAAAAGTATTTTTATCAAGTAGATATCCTTAAACGTTACAGTCTTTTCAGTGCCAAAGTCCCTTTTTTGTTAATATACTTCCACCACAGCTCAACAGGAAAAGACTGTCTGAGGAAATATAAAGAAGGAATTAGATATACCTAAAACCAGTGTTCATATAGAAACTTGACCGTTGTTTTAAGACGCACTTGATAAATTGTGAACCTATCTTTTAATGGGGCTAGGTGGCTAACTCTACCAGACCAAGGCTGACCTGAGCAACGACATCCTGTGAATCTGTAGAGGCTGAAGGAGAGGAATGCAAAACAATCTTCACTGAGCAAATAAATATTGAGAAAAGTTTTAGTGTAATACATCACAGCCTTCACAAAATATATTGAATTAATGATACCTTGCCCAAAGCAGAGATCGTTTAGAGAATTCTGGTATCAACAATACAACAATACAATACTACAATCTCGTCTTTGGTTTAAAACACAAGGTCAAATAGTAATGAATTGATCAACTTACATAAAAGTCAAACCTTTATAATTCTCCCCAGTCTCCGTCTAGCTGTGTTTACCTCATTACATCTATCTCTGGGGTCAAGGAAAGTTCAACCTTTCCCCATGTGATGAAACGTATTCTTTTCATTAGTAGTTAGGCCATTAAATTGTTATGCCTTTTGGTTCCAACCTCTGATAAAATCTGATACAGTGCCTTCTTCAAAATACACTGCAATCAGTATTCATCAAATAAAATATCTGCTTCCTCAGTTCTCTGGTAGCAACTACACCAAACTATAAGAGCAGAGCATCAACAAGCACAGTCTCACGAAATATTTTCTGTGTTTAACATTTAGCCATTCACTATCTCGCCAGTTTTTACTGGCTACGATGTGCTTTGTTTGGCCATGAATACAGGAATAAGTCAAGAATAGCCTCCCATGGCACGAGAGCTTGGGACCAGCAGCTGAAAGGAGAGCTCAATTATAGCAGGCTTTGTGTGAGTTCTATTCCTTGAGCCTTGTATTGTATTTCTTTAGTACATAGCAACATTAATGATGAATCCATATTTTTGGACAGCTGTGTCACTAATTTTCTGCCACAGGATGATAACACTGGAACACAATGGAAGGCAAAGAGCACATATTTGGCTGTATAATTGTCACACTTGGTAATGGAAGTTCTCGGCTATTGTGCCTTTTTACTTTGATGGAATCTTTTATCTTATAGAAAACTGATGAGGTGATAGTGCCCAATTTTCTCCAGTAATCATATTATCATAGCAGTAGATCACCGACGACAGGGTGCATGTGTAAAGCTATTAGGCTAAATAATTTTTTTTAGATAGGACTCTACCTCTTGCTCCCTCTCTCTCTCTATCCATCCATCTATATCCATTAACATTCATGTACTATTAATGCATTCACTAACTTAAACTTCTTCCCTGGAGTTGTCTGTGCTTTCTCGTCTCACAGGTAACCCGGGGGCTGTAGCCGTCGGGGTGACAGATTCCAGTCCCGGACCTTCTAACTTCAATGTTGATTTTCAATGTGCTTTTCTCTCTTATCCTTTCTCTTTCTCCTCTCTACCCCAACCGGTTGAGGCAGATGGCCGCCCACTTTGAGCCTGGTTCTGCCTGAGGTTTCTTCCTGTTAAAAGGGAGTTATTTGCTGATCAGAAATACATATCACAGTAAATTAACTTTAAAATGCAGCCAGTGGAATGGATTGCATGGCTTTAAAGATCAGGTATTATGTCTTTTTTGACTAATTTTAAAATACTGAGTCTATTTTAAACATATCTCTGACATTTTATTCACCAAAAGTTGTTTAGGTAATTTTAAATCAATTTTTTCTTGGGGCTCAGGTTGCTATCTGTCCTCCAGAAGGCTATTTCAGAAGCTATTTACATAAAATCTGCATTATTAATGACCACCTACTTTGATTAGCTGGAAGCGTTGCCCCCACCTTCACCCCCAGCCAATCAGAATATGACATAATGAATAATGCAAGTTCCCCCATGCCACATCTTGCAGTAATGGCTGCAGGTGGAGATATAAGACAGTATAGTGATCCTCAGTGAAGGGGAAGAACCTTCTGTTGCACTGTTGAGATTTTAAAAAAGATGTTTCAGAGCAGTAAGATTGTGTCTAAGGTTCCTCATGAAGTAAAAGTCATGTCTCCAAATGTAGCTGGAAGTTGCATGTCAGCATGCCAGTTCACTACTCCACTTCGCTAACATTATGGTGTTTTTCCATTGTCTTGGGGGTAGTCATGCTGAGCCATGACTCCATTACACAGCACAGCAAAGTTAAAGGTTACCTGTTGGAGGTATGCTGGTCGTCTGCAGCTCTTCATCAAGCATTATCATCACTGTGGCTGTTTCTGCTTGTACTATTCCTCCCTACATTATTTCTAACTGATTTGCTGAACAAAGAGCTCCAAATATGTCCATATGTTGTTTTTTCAACCTTTTTCTTTTAGCTCCAATAACAAAGCTAGATTAACTTCCCATACATTCTTCACAATAAAAGCATCTTAGTTAATCATTTAAAAGATTTTAGCTTGAGGCAGTAAAGCAGGGAATGTTGGGTTTGCATCTTCTGTAACTTTGCAACACTCTGATCCATAAAGCTGGCCAATCAGAACAGAGTAGGCTCATCAAGAGGAGGGCTCAAAGAGACAGTGAATACCGAGGGTCTGCATAAAGGGTCAGTATAAGATAAATACAGAATCTTTTGAACTGTAAATCATGCAAAGTTACTCTAGTGGAGTCCAAAAGTAAAAATTTAGAGCATTAAAAATAAATAAATATATATATATATATATTTACATAAATATACTTGTTAGGAAACAGTTTCCTGTTGACATACTCAGTAGTTACAGAGAAACATTGGGTGTTGTTTTATGCTGGGTGAGTAGTGTATAGTGGGTTTTTAGAGCTTTTTTGACTTCTCTGGTCAAAGAGTACAGGTACGAGAATGACCCAATGAGTGAAGGTGTGAGCTGAAAAACCAATACAATGAGCTAAAGCATGCTATATTGTCTGTGGGTTTTTTCATTTCGACTGACCTCTTTCATATTACACCTATTCATTTGATCCATTGTTTTTAGTTGCTTTAAGTATGTTTTTATAACTGTTTTTTTGGCCACTAGGAAAAGAGGAATGCATTATCATACATTGGGACTCGTGTTTCTGTCCTCCTGGTGAATGTAAGTACAATACTCACCCTCTTTTAGCTCTGTTTTTGCTCTCTACCAACTCCTGAGAGAAAAATCTGGCACTTTAGATGCTACATGCTCGACTGCAGTAGTAGTTCAAAAGCTAGACGCTAAATGTGTCTGTTTGCCTTTTGATGCTGACAAGGCAGCTTTTAAAGAGTTTTTTTTTTTTTTTTTTTTTAAATCAAAACAGCTGCGGTCTGGACAGCTAAACCATGAGCTGACACAGTTGGGTGATCATTTTCTGTAAGTTTATGACAACAAGCCACACTGCTTGCATTACACATCATCAACGACAAAAATATTTTTATGCCTTTATTATATTGACCATCCACTGGCATGGAGCTGAATACTTTTTCAGCACTGGTTACCAGGCACATTCTTGTGATTTTCTTCTGTTTGAGGCCAGTGCTCTAAGCATTAAATATCTCTGGAAGTATCCATAATGCTCATCTGAGTCAGCATTGCACCACATTTTCTAATGTCTCCCTCTAATCAGAAGAACTTTGTGTAAGAGTGTAAGAACTGCATACACAAATACTCAGAGCCAGCTGTATTTCACATGCATGCAAACAAAAGCTGTCATCTTCTCAAATCTCACACACTGAAGAATTTGATAATGAGGAACTATTTCCTATTCATACTGCCATACACTGTATGTAGGTCTACTGGTATTCAATATTTAAGAGATCTCATCTCAACAAGTTCCCATTTATCATCAGGTGCAGTATGTGTATTTTTTCTGCTGAGCTAACTAGTTGACAAGCACAGGATACGGGCCTCGTAAAGAAAGCATCAATCATGCAAGTCTTCCCTGGGGGCCAGCCTGTCCCTTTGCACCCTCTGCTCACTCACCATAATCAATAACCTACCAATGAGCTCCACATCCAGAGACAGCAATCTGACTCCTTTTTTTTAATAATCCAAGTGTGTTATGGCAGCATCATGCTGACATTCGCTCTCACATCAGCATCCATTTTTAATCACGGTATCTGGCCTCGCTGCTGCTCGTCAAGTGCCTCAGCCTCCTGTCAGAGTGTGGGTTTGCAGAGAGGGATAAGAGCTCTTACTGATGCTATGTGGAAATAGATGTGCTGGTGCAACTGCCTACCTCTCCTGGACCATCTGTAGAGTGGCAGTGCTGGGTGACTATTACATAAGGAATTCACAACAGGCCCTCTCTTTCCCACATTATGTTAACAAGTCCTTCAAATAATTTGAATTTCAAGTCTCGAAATGTCTTTAAGCGTTTGGTTATTCAATGTTTAGTTCTTCCGACTGAAACTGTGCACTTCCTTCTTGGTTAATGTCTTGAATTTGGCAGATTTGGCATATAGTAGGTTCATGTTTTACATTTAGTCACTTCCTCTGTCACGCAGTAGACATTTTGTATGTATGTATGCTATTTAAAGGATAAGGTTGACGGTAGTCAGTATTTTCTTAGTCAACAAAATTCATTAAAAAGCAACAATGAATTGATCAAGTATTGAATCCAAAGCCTAATATAGATTATTCCTCTGTGGTATAGAGCACCACTGTTGTCCAAAATCTAATTAAAGCACATCAGTGGACCACTATATTGCACTAGCAGACCATTTCCCACATTATCACAAACACACACACTGTAGTTTATTTTGAGTCAATCCCACATACACATCCTAGTGCTGTAAATACCTATTATAATGACTGTGTATTAGTCCCAAACAAATGCATTACTTACCCCTGTCTGAGTAACATGTTAAAACTCACATACCCAGCTGTTTTAGGAAATGACTGAGCTTTATAAAAAATAAACAATATATTTGTTTTTAATGTTTCAGGTAGGAAGTAGCAATAGACTGACAGCTACAAACAGGCTGGACAAAGCAAAAAGTATTGATGGATTGTTGATTCTGTTGTTTTTTTATGGCATTAAGTTTATAAAAAGAAAGATCTCTCAGAATAGGTCATAAATATTTGGTGTTCATTCAGTCTGCATTCAATAGCACTGAGCTCTGCATCCTCACTGCTAAACTGCTGCCTGTTCTCATAAATGTAACACCCCCCTCTTCCCCAGCCTCCTCCTATATTAGCATTCACAGAGTTAGTGTGTGAATTTGTGTCAAGCTCGCTCACATTTGTGCACAGCTACACTGCCAAACTAAAATTGTAAATTTATTGTTATAATAAATACCTAAAACCTTGACATGAGTGTCCTGAATTAAATACTGATGCTCTCATCTGTCACTAAGACAGCAAACCTACACATTTACTCATGCTGCAGTATTTAGTTGTGACGTCTATTAGTTAGACACTTTACAGCTAATAGTCAAAACTTTAAGTCCCATATGGCTGCCATCAGCTATCACTGAGGCAATCTCCAATTATTTTGGTACTAAGTAGAGCAAAGTGTGTTATTGAAGGGCAGTCATTAAGCGGAATGTCAATTAGTCCAGTGTGTGTGTGTGTGTGTGTGTGTGTGTGTGTGTGTGTGTGTGTGTGTGTGTGTGTTTGTGTGCGTGTTGCTACAGTACATCCATAAAGGTTTACACTTGGAGGGACTCATTACGTCTGATAATTACTGTGCATAGTTGTAGATCAGCCCGGGAATATAAGGCAACTTTACACATCCCGGAGCACCCTAGGGTGCAAACACCCCCCCTCAAGATGGGCCCATCTTTCAGATAATGTTCTCGTACAAACTGCAAAAGAAGTTGTGGGAACACTGCAGAGATGGCTCTGGAGGCTTTTCTTCTAGAAAGTTCCAGTATCCACAACGCAAAACTCGAGGATGTTGTGTGACAGCTACACCAGGCAGACTGAAGCATTTCTGAAGAAAATAGTGGTCCATCTCCTCAATTTGTTGCTCCTATAAATGTTCATTGTACAGTGGAAAAATGAGACCGCTACTGTGTAAATTGGTTAACTAGGACTAAACACTGATTTCATATCCAGATTAATAAGTCTGTGAAGGCGAAATATAATTTTATTGCTGCTCATACATTAAGGGGATGTCTGCAGAGAGCTTTGAACAAAGCTATGGAAGTGAAATATGCACACACTCAGTAACGCAATGTAAATCAACTGATTCTTAGACACATTAAGACTTGTTTGAAATGCTTTAGCCTGGCATTGGTTCCCTCTGACAATTTTCCAATGAGTCCACTGGGAGAGAAGACACTCACAAAACAGACAGTGTAATTAAAAAGAATGTCTTTCAAGCATAAGTGCCAGCCAATGCCGTAGGAACAAGAGGGAGACAGTGGGAGTCATGGTAACAGCTGATGGATGGAGACAGGAATAGGAGGATACAGATGATGACCTGTCAAAAGGCCTTGGTTTGTTTGTGCTGCCTCTACGTCTCTGGCTATATGGAGATGTCAGACTGGTCAACAGCAGCAATTATGTGCAACAAATGGCCAAAAATTGACATCATCTGTTCCAAATCCATTGTGTTCTTTCACAATGAAGCTTGTTATGACCTTTACATTGAGTCATAACAACCAGCTGCATCATCAAAGCTTAAACAAAGGCACATGTGCACATTGTAGATGCTCTTTCTCCTCTTTGGTAGCAACACGCTGCCCACAATTGTGTAAAAAGGCAGTTGTGATGCATCGACATACAAGGCCAGACATGTGTGCCTTCCACGCCTTTAAAAAATTAGCACTCATCTCAAAAACTAATGAAAACCTGAAGCTCCTCAAGCCCTGCTACAGCAATTTGCATAATAATTACAACATAGCAATGAAAGTGGGGGAGGACAGCAAAACAAACCCCTGCCAGCTGAATAAGTATAATTCAGCATACTGTAAAAATAGCTGTGGCTTCTTCCTAATAGAGTCAGGCCTCCATATTCTGTCTCGGTACTTGATTACTACAGTTGTCCACAAGTGTCTGGAAGGATGTCCATGTCATTATGGAGTTTATTCCAGCAAATTAGTCTTGCACTTCTTTAAATTTGGAGGACTCACAAGACACGGATAAAAAAAGACAAAAATCAATACAACATTGGCTGAAATATCCTGACTTTTAGTCTCTTTACTGGGCCAAGCTTTAAAACCATTGTACCTTCCACTTCTCCTGATGCAACATGATTGTCATTAAACCCTCCCTGCCAAGTAAATCATCCAACGACATTTCCCCAGTTTGTTGCGCAGGTTTTCTGTTAAATAATTTCTAGTCTCAAAGCCCAAGCTGAGACAACTCGGCTGACATCAGGTTATTTCCAGAGTCACAGAAGGACTTTCACAGCAAACAGGCTTAGTAGTGCTTCTCATAACGAATAAACTGAACTTGATGTTTAAAATGTATATAGTGCTCCATTAAGTCTCCAGATCTAAGAGTTTGAATCATGAATTCTGAGCAGTGGTGTATAACAGTTTTTGCAGAGTAAATGTTATTAGTAATGGGTACTTTTAATGAGTTATTAGTAAAAGGTCAAATACTGCAATTGAAAATGAATTCACTACATGCAGATATGTAGTTATTACATTTTTTAAAGTCTCACCCTAAAATCACTGACTCTGTTAGAAGCATTTAGTGACAGCTGAAATTACTTTGTATCCTCTTTCCAGACTTCTGTATCACTGCCCACATCTCAATTAAGAACGAGGATGTTATCTTCCTACGCTAGCAAAATAGCTACAATCGCTGAAAATAGCAACATAAACAACTTGCACAACTTGCAGCTGTGTAAGTTGTCGTAAGTCGACCTACATAAATAGCTGTCCTTAAACTGGGAGATAATTACATTTTTGATCAATTTTAATCAATTTTGGAAATGTTTCCATGTCAACTGAAAATTACATCAGAGGTACAATTATGCCACATGCTATGGATTGGTTATGACAAAACAAAGCAAAATACCAACCCTTTCCACAAATATGAACAGCCAATCATGAACACATCATCAGTCTGAAGGCATGACTTAAAAACAAAATGTCAGTTTAGTCTGATTATCAGGCTTGTTGCTGATTGGTCTATTTTTTGCTATACCACATACAGATGGCTGGGTAGATGCAGAACATGATCTCAGGTGCAGATATTCCTAGCTGAGGTACGATAAAATCTGACAACAGAAAAAAAAGAATACCTTAGACATCACCAGCAGTAAATGTCAGATCTTGTCAGCCCTGAAGAATCAGAGCTGAACAGTGGCATCTCTCCAGATTTACCATCAGCAGCGTGGAAATATTCACTGGTGTGGAGACAGAAGTTAACCCACCAGAGACTCAGGTCTGTTCTTTGGAGGTTGTTGTGTAGAAATCACAAACAGAAGCCAAAATACAGAATCTGAAATGAGGGTCAGCCTGCAAATAAACTGTTCACCCTTTGTACTACTTTTCTGTATCCAAACCTCCTTCTGTTAGTCTGTGATTAACGACCACACAAACCAACACACTTCTCTCAGCATGCAGTCCACCACCATTAACTAAACGCTGCAGATGACATCAGATGGTTTTACATTAATTGGTGATGGACATCACCTATTTAACTGCACAGCAGGAGAGACAGACACTCCAGTTGCATTTTCTTTCGGGTTCTGTTTTAGCAGCGTTGCCTCTGTCGTCTATGTTGGACTTAACGTTCCAGCTCCGCCGACACCTTGCTTCACACAGTCTCACCTCTCTTCTCCCACTGAAAACCCTGCTGTCAATCATCAAGACGATGAGTAGCTGGGAGCTCAGCAACCACAGCTATCTAAAAATCCCACATCATTCCCCCTAATCTAGGTTTCAGACGCTTTCTCCTTTGAACCAGACTTAAGATGACAATAGTCCTTCGCTATTTAGTAGGTTTTCCCATGGCTATCCTTATGGTAATTATGGAGGATTTGTCTAAATACATGTGTGTGATCCATGACTCATCTTGTTTTCACTCTTCGTGGAAAGTATATAGCTCTGATCCTTTAAAGAGTGCTATTTCTGAGATTTCTACTTTCTCAACAACAAAGTAACCATCAAGTATTTGTGTACTGGAGGCTTTAATTTAATAGTAGTAACACAATTTCCTTCCTAGCATCAGTGAAATTATTCTAATTAGTACAGTGGTGAATGACAGGTAAGACAAAAGCACAGCGGGTACAACATCATTACATTTGAATGAAGCCAGTCTCTGTATCTCTATATTAACAATGGATCAAATCACCATGTGATTGGTTGCACAACCCTGATAATTAAAGTCTGACTGCGCAGCTCCCCTCAGCATGACTGGTTTTGGTGGAGTTTTGATCAGCTAAACAGCCAGATATTTCCCTCAGGAATTGGTGGAGACCCAAACAGAACTAAAGACTGAGTATTTGATATTCATCTTAACGTTAGCATCCATGAATGCTAATGCTGCTCTGTCTCTAGTGGATCAAAAAGGCAACCATGTGTTAACATTTTCTCTACATCCACTTCATAAGTTCACTTTATAATGTTGAAAAAATGAATGCAACTTGAAACAATTCTTTTTTATTCATTATAACTTTTAGATAAGTGAAATTTTAAAGCTATATACAGTGCTCTTTCCTTAATTTATTAGAATAATTCTTGAAGACACTTTGAATATAATTTGGAGAAAAAAAACCCAGTATAAATTATATAACATTATCAACAGAGAGTTCAGCACAGGTCATGCTTTCTGACTTGCTACAGTACGTGAACATGATGAAATAGTGTGGTAATATTCCCTGTTGCAGCAGCCACTTTTACATTAACTTTGCATTACTGTTTCCTACGTACCAGCACAATTGTCACAAAGATCCAAATAATGGAGAGATGAACAGCAGTATATTAGGCGCACCAATAGCTAATACAAATGAAGGTAAATAGAAGAGGCTGTTTTACAGAAGTGAAAATAGATTTCTAACTCTAAACTCGCCAACTTCACCCAGCTTTGTTCTTTCGCTGAACAATTTTGCACCTGTGTCCACCACATTTGCAAACGCTGCTCCAAACTCTGCCTTAGACCGAGATATAAGACAGTAAACAATGAATTTACTGTGTCTAGACGAGGCAACAGGCATCTCCACTTGGCAGTTCAGCCTGTTCCTCTTGTTAATTCAAAGATGCCTCAAGCAGTTTGTAAATCTGGCTGCTGATATGTTACTTACAGAGCACTGGGACTTCGTGTTCATCTGCCTGCCTGCTTCTGTCTGGCGTTTAAGCCAAAAATAAATAAATAAATAAATAAATTACACAAAGTGTAACGATAATGCAATGCAGTTCTCTACCTCCAGCTTGTATCAGCCTTGGAAAAAAAATTAAAACATCTAGTGAAAAACTGATTTCTCAAGGTTGTCTGTGCCCAACAACTTGATTCATTTTGCCTTCTTGGAGCTGTCACAAAAATGTCTCAGTCTCATTACACTTTTTTTTTTTTCAAATTGCTTCATGGGAAGGGACGGCATGTAATATAACTTCACTTTGACAGAAGCTTATCAGCTCTCGGGTATAGCACCAGAAGTGCATAAGAATTCTGCTGTAACACAAACATATAATTCATGAGGCAATGTTTCCAAGAAAGATATATTGAGGCAGGAGAAAGGCACTGCATGTGTTTTTGCTTGTTTGTGATTATTTTTGGTGCCGATTGACGTCATAAAGTGTCATGACTGGTATCGCCTGTGTGTCAGGAGAGGGGCTCTGCTGGACTTGGGTTTATCTAAAGGATACTTTTGCATAGTTTGTCACTGTGCTGCAGTAGGTGGCTGCTGGTTCTTCTTCCAGAGAGGAGGAATTCTGTTGCACTGGGGCCTTGGGATTGTGCTTCCGGCAACTGAGAAGAGCTTAGAAACATGCATTTTTCAAGGGGGGAAAAATTGCTCTGAGAATGATTGCCTTCAAAAGGTATCACACTGTAGATGTAGAATATGAAGGCTGGCTTGACTATTCTCTATCTTTCTTTTTTTTCATCTTTTCAACGTTGGGTACTATTTATTAAGAATGTGGTAGGTGAATCAATATTTTTATATTATTGCAAAAAGGGGTCAAATGACATACTGTGAGAGTTTGTGACGGACCCACATTATCACCCAACTCTCCAGCTCCTCTTTGTGCTATGAAGTACTTGTTTGCTTATTTCATGCATTTAGCAAGATAGTTGAATTTCTCAAGAATCAATGGAGATTAAAAATACATAAAAAGAGAGTGAAGTCTGCCAGAAATACGACTCCCAATGAATACAAATGTTGCTCTGTGTTTGCTGGATGTGTAAATAGGCAACTGCTACCATCAACATGTTGGCCATACGCCAATGTTGAGTTAAAGTTTGTTCTGCTGCTGTAAACTCTCGACTGACGCCTATGACCTGTGAGGTGAAAGTCACGTGACTGTTGGAGATATCAGTAGACCAGGCAAATGTTCAGTAGCCTTGCCTTGATAGCTTGTCTGTTTGCACTGTGGAAGGCAAAGAGTGAAGAAAAGAAGCGAATAATACGCACATTTTTAATATGGCATGACTTGAAATGTTTTTATTTGAATGTTTTAAATTGTATATAACCTATACACTTTTTTTCTTTCTTACTGTTACTAAAAGCCTAACTAGGGACTGGAGTTGGAAACTGGTTTATAATGAATGGAAGTGTTACTATGTTGTTGCAGTTGATCAAATAAACAGAATAAAAGAAAAAAAACTCTACATTAAAAGGAAAATGTTATAATAAAGCTTGTTCAAATTGCCAACATTTCTTTATGCTTTCTCCTCTTTCTAGTTTTGACAAAATAATAGGAACACTATTAGGAACACATTTCAATATAATGCCCTCCAGTTTGGCAATCTCAATAATATTCATAAAGTAGAATTATCACCTTTCTTACAATGTGATGAATTATCACATTTCTGATGATGCTGATATGTCATTCTGAATCACACTTTAGTTTTGCCTAACAGCATGTTGCAGCTCATCAGTGCACAATATTGAAGTGCGCCCTAAATTCCATAATGATTACTGTAAATGTGGATGCTTGATGCAAAATAATGCTAAACAATCTGGCTCATTAACCACAAGTGAAGTTAAGACTTCATTTCCTGAAGTTGCTAGACAGACAAAAGCAAATGAGTTCCAACATGAAATGATTTATATGAGAAACTAAACTCAATCAAAAGTCTCGATGCAGAAAACCCCATGAGAGTCAGTCCTCTGGCTTGTCATTTCCAAATTGCAGGATGAGTGGCAGATCAGATCATGTGAAGGATGAGCTGCCTGTCTCCTGTCACCACTGGACACATCTGTGGAAGAAATCTCCCAAATAGCTTTGGACACTCGGTCGTCTCAATACCCATGGGGCTATGCTCCCTGGAAACCATCTGCAAATGTGAGATGTCATCCCAACAACTTCTCCATTGATTTCTATTTGCATTAGTCTCTATTTATCTGTCTTTGGCTTTGATTATTGTGTGTCTATTTAGAATGGCACATTACAGTTACTTTTATGAAATATAGTGAGTTAGTTAGTTAGTTTAGATCTATGATGTGTATAGATTCTGAAAGTGACAGGGACAAAATGATCTAAACAGACAACTTTTAAACAGTCCTGTCAAGTTAATATGTCCCCTTTTTCAGAAACCCCATTATAAATCTTTTCCCTTTGATCTGTTATCTTTTCTATTTTCTATTGCATTACTTTATGTCTTATCATGCTCTTATGTCTTTCTTTTCCATATCTCATCAGAAAGTTGTATCAAAAGAAGTCATCTCTTTTCAGGGGTTTAGAGGACGTCTAAATTCTACGACGTCTGTTCTATTTAAAACGTTCTGCACATTCTGTCTAACAGTAATCATATAATTAAAAATGTTTTTAAAAATAATTGGACAAAGGAAATAGATGTATACTAAAGCTTAAAAATCTATTTCCGGACCCCATCTGTTACTTCCAGTGCAGTTTGGAATTTGTATGAACAGTCTTTTCAATTAGAAGGAGTTTATTGTGAATTTATTATGTACAACAACACACAATAAATACTGTACTGTGCAAAAGGTTTAGGCACTAAAAGCAAAGTGTGAAGGCTTTCAAAAATAATGCCACAAATAGTTTTTATGTCTCAATTAAGTGCATACAAAGTTAAGATAGAAGATACAAGAAGAGGACAGAAGAAAACAAGATGAGATCAGTAATTTTTGTGAGCACACTTTGTGTTTAAAACAGCACCTGCTCTCCTTGGAACACCTGCACACAGTTTTTTAAGGTACTTGGCAGGTAGGTTGTTCCTGGATCATGGAGTTGTTGCCACAGCTTTTCTGTGGATTTCGGCATCTTAGTTGCTTGTGTGTCTTCCATTATGTTGAGATAAAGGCTCTGTGGGAGCCATACCATCTGCTCCAGTATTCCTTGTTCTTCTTGTTGCTGGAGATAGTTCTTTATGACTGGCTGGATGTTTGGGGTTATTGTCACACTGTAGAACAAATTTGGGACCGATCAGACACCTCTCAGATGGTATTGCATAATGGATGATAATTTTAGTTCCTAAAACTTTTTCACAGCACTGTATATCCTTTAACTTTTTACACAAAATCCTTCATGTAGCCTCTGATGCACATTGCCTTGGTGAGGCATATGTGCCAAATTTTGATAGCCTTTACATAATAGCAGCATACATTCTCTCTTTTAGCTTGAAGCTGCTCAGGTAATTATTCCGTCTGTTCTGATACTTCAGTGTTGCTGCATTGCCCTCAGCAAGAAAGGAAAGTAAGGAAAGTCATGAACACCCTGTAGTAGGGCGAATGAATGAATGACCCCATAATGAGCAGCTGGTATGATATTGATAAAGAAAATAGAAAAGAAAATTTCTCATTGTAAGAACAAATGAAATTAATATTCATGAAATTCATGCTGTTCATCCGGTGATTATTTTTTTCCTCATAATGATTCTTTTTCACTTCATAGGAAGTGCCATAATGTGACCAGATAGTTCATTTTCAGTTCCAGCACATTCAGCACCATGGATAGCGCCACATCTCTTTTATCCAAGACTGTATGTGGTGGTAATAAACAGAACAACAGAAGAGAGGTCTGCTCTGTCGCATTTGTATATGGAAACTCCACCTGCTCACTTATCTTTAGCAAAATGTTGTTGTTCTCCCGATGAGCCAATTAAAACTCTGTCTTTATCCCAGCCAATCAATCATTTGTTAATAACCACATGAGCGAGGCTGGTGTAATTTTCCTACGGTACAGCATGGTGAGTAAGCTTGATTTAACAATGCTGATAACATCAAACATAAGCAGATATTAACATCACATTTGACACATGACTTTCACAACAGACAATATTCACAAATTACTACAATACAATATTTACACAATTGATGCAAGGGTTTTAAGAGCAGGAACATTGTCAGGGTTGTCCCTGTTGCGGCAGGGACCTGTAGTGCTTCCTAGAGGGCATTTTCTGGAAGAGGTGGTCAGCAGGGTTAGAGGAGTTAGAGATTTTTTTTTTTTTTTTTTTACTCTTAATTGAGTTTGTGATATATTGATTCAACTGATGGAAAGGGGTTGCCAATATGACTATATGCTGCAGCTTTTTGCATGTGTGACTGTTCGTGCTGCTGTACCAGACTGTTGCGGATCAAGTAAGTATGCTCTCAATGATCTGGGCTTTTTTTGGTAATGTAGTCTGTTTGTTTATTTGATTGTGTTGCTGATGTGTTTGCCAAGAGGTCCGAATGAGTCAGTAATGGTTATGGGTTCTTCTGAGATGTGTATCAGGGTTTTGGGGAGGGGTTGTACCTGAAATGAATTCTTGAGTTTTAGATGTGATGAACTGGAGGTTGTTATCAATGTTTCCATTAGAGGGGTGGTGTTGGATTTCAAATAGGAGAGGATGATATACCATCATGACCATAGATGTTAGGGCTGAAGCCGTTTAAGCAGGAGGTCTTGGTTGATTTTGGCAGGGGGGTTATGGTTGAGTCCTTGAAGCACTGTGGTACTGTACACAGTGGAAGGAGGTGTTGAAAATGTAAATAGTGGAACCAGTTGAGCTGCACAGTAGTTGAGTACAGCTGGACCCTGACACAGTCCAGGCCTGTGGCTGTGTTCGTTGCCCTGAACGTGGCCCTCACCTGCTCCTCCTGTATGTAGACTGTAAGACTGGAGACTTTTCACACCTCTGATAGAACTCATTGAGTATTTCTGGGAGGTCAGTATCACTTTGTAGGGGAGGGACTTTTTTTGTAATAATCACCTCTGTTTTCCTAGTGTATTGTTCTCTTTCTCCGTTAATGATAGTTATTTTTCTTGTGTAAAAGTTGAATGTCTTTGGTGAACCAGGTTTTATTATCATTGTGGAGCTTCACTGTTTTGGTGGGGATGCACAGTTCCATACAAAAATCATGATCATAAATCATCAATGTATCATCTCCTCACGGTTATGCTTTCAGATAACTTTGGCTCACTTGAGCAGTGATATTGTTTTTTTAATGCACAAACATGCAGCACTGATTTGCTGTTTTTATACATGTATATTCATCTTTTTGATTAAAAGAAGGCTGAGAATGTGTAGATCTTAGAGATTAGACCAGTACTGAATAAAGTTGGCTGCCTTACCAGCGTTCTTCCAATGTGCTTCCAGCTGGATCATGTCAGACTAAACTGCAAACAAGATAGAAATCAACTTGTACTATACATAGTGGCATGGCCAGGGCACATTACACTTGCACAGCTGCAAAATGTGATTGTATTAGGTGACAGCTTTATGACTGAGTAATTCTACATGTTGTTGCTGTCATAAAACCAATTTAGTCATGTCTTCAGGGGCTGAGGCTTACACTGTAAATCATTTCACTTCGTCCAACTGAAAGCTTCTGATTACTGAGATACAGCTTGGGATTGTGAAATGCATTCAAGTGTGACAGCCTATATATATGACAGAAACAAATACATTTCAATTTAATTCTGCTTATGTGTTGATATGCTTTTTTCATAGCTGTGTATTTAGGCGTATAATTTCTTCTTTCACTTGATTTATGGAGGTATTAAATCATCTTTGACTTTTATTGGTGTGTTTCAGAGTCATCAACAGGTGCAAGGTTTAGAGTGGTTTGTGATTGACACATTTATTTCACACACTGACCACACACTAATTATACAAACGCTTAGCTCAGAGATTCAACTGAAATGTCTGGAAAAGAGGTAACACTGGATACCAAAAAACTAGGTATGTGTTTAATGTGTGTTTTCATTTTTTATGATGATATTTTTGAGACTATCCTGCCAAGAACAACAACAGGGTCAGCAAGTTTCAGTGAGTGTCCCAAAGCCACATACAGGTGACAAATTGAAGGAAAAACTGGTAAAGGTCTGAATGTTTGACCTCTACAGTGAGGGGATCTGGTGGCTCTGTTATGATGTGGGGGGCATTTTGCTGGCATGTTTTGGGTCCACTTGTCCCCTTAGAGGGAAAGGTCACTGCAAATCAATACAAAGTTGTTCTGAGTGATCACCTTTATCCTATGATGAAATATTTCTATCCTGATGAAGTGGTCTCTTCCAATGCTCCCATCCATAGAGCACGAGGGGTCACTGAATGGTTTGTTGAGTATGAGAATGATATGAATCATATGCTATGGCCCTAATAGTCACCAGATTTCAACCCATTTGAACACCTATGGGAGATTTTGGAGTGACGTGTTAGACAGCGCTCTCCACCGCAATCATCAAAACACCAAATGAGTGAATATCTTTTGGAAGAATGTTGTTCATTCCTCCAGTAGAGTTTAAAGACTGTAGAATCAATAACAAGGTGCACTGAAGCTGTTCTGGCAGCACAAGGTGGGTAAACACTTTACTGAGATACTTAATGTTGTTTTTTCCTTCAATTTGTCACCTGTTTGTATATTTACATTTAAGTGACAGAATAGTAATAGTAGTAATATAAATTGTGACTTGAGCAACGGTGAACAATAACAAAACATTAGACTTTAACTTGGGAGATTGCAGTTTGTTTCCTCTTTCCGTCCCACTGGAGGACATGTTGGTATTTTTAGCACACACCAAGATACTGGTTTCATCCTTAAGGTACCAAAGGTTTTGATAAAAAACCAAACCCTCCAAGGGTTTTATACTCAAACACCATAAAGTGTGGGGCATTTGTAATATAAAAATGGTAAAAATCTATGCTGCAGGGCCTGAAATATCGTAGTCCCAAATATGGGTCAATATCAAAAAACGCTGAATACTACAGTTCTTATAATGCGACTCAAGCCCAAGCTGATATACATAATTAATCCTGATAACGCATCAGGATCAGATTGTATGAGCAATGGATTAAAACCCTTTTACAACAGTTTTCCCCATTATGAGTAAACCAAAATCAGTGGACTACCATTTAAAAAATGGGGTCATTTAGAGCCCTGCAACAGAAACAAAGTCACACTTTTATTACTATTATTTTTGCAATACTTGATTTCTCCACTCATGCACATGGAAATAAAATATATATATACAGTAGTGTACAAAAGTTTTAGGCCACCATTAGATTTGTTGTTTTAGCAACGCTATAATGACCATATATAATTATTTCTCAGAAAATACAGGAAATGTGTATGCAGTATTAAAAAAAACTGAAAAAAATCTGAAAAAACTGCTTCTATAGGCTAAAGTAGCAAGTATTTAGTGTGACTTCCCCTTAAACGTGAGCAATTGCAAGAACCTGGCTCTCTTAATCCTAAATGGAATGGAACCCTAACTAATGTCACACCTGTATTTGTCCTCCAATTTCACCAGGTTTGAAGGTATGCTTGAGCAGTACATACACATGTTGTTTATTTCATTGGAAGCTTGCTAATATGTATAAGACCAACTTTCAATCACATCATTCCATTCAAAATGCCATGAAATGACATAAAATCTTAATTTTGCATCAGCAAGGCCACTCTCAAAGGAAAATCAGCTTCAATCCACTTCAGGACAGTCTCCCCAAAAGAGTTCAAGATGTTTTTAGTCCCAAGGGAGGTCACACTAAATACTGACTTGAAATTGTGTTGTTGTTTTTTATTTTATTTTGTGTACATATTTCCTGTATTTTCTGTTCGTATCTGTTCGTAAGTAAAGAGACCGGAAAATAAATATGGATGGTCATTAACACCTGGCCAAAGCAAAAAAACTAATTGTGGCCTTTTGCATAGTACTGTATATACTACACATATTGATTTATAATTTACTTAAAGCAAAGCCCATAATGTGCCAGTTCATTCTTGGTGGGCAACATAAAGCGTTAACATGAAAACAAAGCTTATGTTCAAAGATGCCACAAACTAAGATGAACTCAGCCCACAGACCACAATGTAGTTTGCCAACATCTGTTCATGCCTGTTTCTGTGGTGTGTGACAATTGTCTTGGCTCCCTTGTTACTGGGACACATGAGGTCCACACTATGTGATGGGTTGCTAATGAAGCCCACTATACAGTACATGTCCTGGAGATATGGTCAGTAGTCCTGGAGATGAAGTCTAAGAATGAAGGTGTGTGCAGAAACCAGAGGAGCTGCCTGGCCTGCTACCACTGACAGATCCACACAAGAAAAACAATTTCAGCTTCTTGTATGTAACAAATGTCATAGGAAGAGAAAGCTTAGCAGCAGTGGCTGGGACAAAAGTAACCCACAAATACAGTTCCCTTTTTTCACAGCCTAATGAAGCAAAACAAGACTTTCAAATGTGTGAATTTGCATAATTTTTCTGTTGAGATAACATCTTTTGGATCTAAAGTCTTCAGGCACCAAATAAAGCTAACAGCTGTGACTGTAGAGGAACATCTGTCGGCTTAAGTGAGCAAACTCATCCAATTACCCCCATCAAGATTGCCCCAGGCATACATGCAGGAGGAAAACACTGATGCACTGTTAAATTTTGAGAAATCTTACTACATGTGTTAGAGTCAATGCCTCTAACTTATTATTTTAACTCTGGCAAGGCTCCAGTGAATTACAGCTGCCCTGGTCAGTGAGAATGAAATCTCTATAAGACCAACAGTAAAATAGATGAGTATGTTTCCCTATAACACAGCAACCTTCATGGGTGTTGCTGTGGAGATGTTCAAGATCACAGGAAGAGTGGCTGTACAGTAAATGTCCTTGATTACGTAAATCTATCACACGGCCCCAGCCTCCACGGCACAGATATGTTTGTCTCCTAAGATGCCCTTATTGTGGTGTGCTTGTTACCAAGGTAACTGCTGTTTTCACAATGAGAATGTGTAGGATGCTAGCAGCAATGCCAGAATTTGGTTCAATATAGATAACCCAGGCTTTACTTGCACATTGCAACAGATTTGTTAAAAAATGGATATGTACTACAAATGGCTCCAGTTATAGTAAGAACATGCAGCCAAGTCAGTTGATTTATGAAGGAATTTCTTCTGAAAACAGATCAAAAAGCCAGTTCTGATTGCTTCTGTGAGAGGAAGAAATGTTGTGAATAAAGGATTAGAATCACTATGAGGAATACCGATGTTTAGTGTGCTTGGACAATCTGAACCCCAGGCAAAGATACACCTCTTCTGAAATACTGATGTTATATAAGCTCTAATGGGTCATCAAATGCATTTTTCCCAACAAAAGTAAAATAACTTGGAAAGTAAATAGAATCATTTGTATTGTAACAGTTTCTTTCTCATAAATTCCTAAATTATTTATTAGTGTACATCACTCTTAACTAATCCCTGCCCCTTTGTTGTAAATCGGTACTACTCTGTAAAGCTGTTAAAGCTAGCATTGAGCCCACATTGCTAACTAACTAACTGCACACCCTGAAGAAATAGTATCTATTTTTTTTAGAAAAGGCAGACATAAGTAAATGGACTGTACTTACATAGCGCTTTTCTAGTCGTAATGACCACTCAAAGCGCTTTTACACTACATGTCTTAATATCAGTATCTTGCCAAAGGAAACATTGACATGTGGACTGGAAGAGCCAGGAATTGAACCCCCGGGAATCGAACTGCCAATCTTCCAATTGGTGGACGACTGCTCCTGAGCCACACCCGCCCCTATATATAAGGGTCTAAAATATATCCAGGATCTCATCAAAGCTTACTTATTAACACATCAAGTTGTTGGCCAGCAACAGCTATGCTTGTATCATGAAAAATGAGCAAGAGTGTCCACTTTTGTGTTGTCCTGCAAGGAACAGTTTCCTACAGGCTAATACATAATAGAAGTCAAACCTAAATCTCCAAATTCCCAATGTTCTCAATAAACATAACCCTTTTTTTAAATTTTTTTTTAGGTTTGATGGATAACCTTTTGTTTAATATTATACCCAACACATTGGTAAATAGCCAATGATGTACCACTTTTGGTGCATGTGTATAGTCTAGGCTAGTCAGTAGTCAGCTTCCAAGAGAGGTAACTCTCTAAAAAAATTTAGTATTTTTTGTCAATGGATAAAAACAATTAATTATTAACACTGTTTATTTTCTAAATTACTTTTGGTGAGTGCTCCCACTGTCAGTGTTCAAAACGGTCACCTTGTTAATAAGCATAAGAGACATATAAACATGGGTCAGTGGTCATTTAAAGAATGTACTCTTGCACTTAATACTTCTGACTCTGGCTTTGGTCTTTTATGCTTCAACAGTTTCCCAATTTAAAGTATTCATCTAGGATTACAGTCCCAGTGCGTTAACAGCAACTGCTGACTAAACCACAGTTGCTGCATGTAGTCACATAGACTTGGGCCTGAGGACCAAACCAACAAGGAGGTACTTACCCACAGAGGACGAGTGATTCACTGAATAATTCAGCTCAATCAGGCCAGTTTAAACATTAATGGGTGAGTGGGAGTTCCTCTTGGCACCTCCCTGGGGACATACAGTAGTTGAGGAGACACTCTAATTGCTAACTCTTGTCCAGTAGAAGTCTTTAATTAAAGTGAGTGGAGAGTGCTGGAGCTTCCTTGGAGCTCTGCCTGTCGACCTTTGGAGAGTGGCAAAGGGTGACAGGAAAAGTGGTCCCCCTATGGCCTACTCTCTCACAGCCCTGTTAAAATTACATGGAGGGATACTGCCCTTGACTACATTAAGTCATATTAACTTAGTCAGTTCTGATGTTCGAATCCAGTCACACCACATATTATTATGTGGCATGTGCTACACTGGGTAAACGGCAAATCCTAAGGTCAAATCTCCCATAATCATTGCCTCCCTTGACACAAGTCTAACTGAAGTCAAATTGCGTTTTCCAGTCTAAAACAGTAACAAATCTGCTCTGTAAATCACTTGTCCTGTGTTTTCTTGTAAGAAAAAAAATCACGAACGAAAGGCAACATTTATATTCTAAATTAATTGAAAACAATGCATTATGACATCATGAATTTAATAGATAATAATAGTCCGATAGTCAACAAACCATTTACAAAAATACAGTAGCTGTACATCTTACTGTAAAGCCATGATTCGGCGCTTCTCTGATATTAACATGCACATACATACCCACATTCACAGTGATATGCAGTGCAGGACTTATTAGAGGGTCATCATTTATGAAGAAAAGTCATCAATATGCCTCTTACTTGCTTACTATTGACTGATTAACCAAACATTAAACCTGGCTTTTTACTATTTTTTTCTTCCTAAAGGTTAAGTCTTTGGGACAACCATTGGTGCACTGCTTTTTACTGTTTGTTAACATTTACTCACATTTATATTAAAATGCTGGACGAATTTGAATGGCAAATAACAAATGCCTATTGTGTGAGGTCGTTATTTATGTTCAGAACTTTTTATCTGTAATATTAATACTTTAGGAATCAGTCCACACATTAGTACCTACCTTATAGCTGTGTCTTCACAGCTATATATAAATATAACTATAAATGTGGATTTAAATACATTTTATATGGAGCAAACCAGGAGAGATGTTTGGAACATAGTATCCCATAAAAAAATGTATAGGGAATATACAATTCATCCATGGCACTGTATGCACAAACACTAATTTTTAACAAATGTTCAATGATACCTGCAGAGTAACTTGAAATCAATCATTTATAAAATGATAGAAATAGTGTGAGACAAAGCTCAGAGTTAGACATGAAACAATCCAGTGTGCCTGATGAAAGGCATTCAGTACATTTTTCAAGGCTAAACCAGATTGCATCTTTTAAAAACCCATTAACAGCACAAATAACAACTCATAAATTAGACAGCATTTTATGTGGCACAAATGAAATGGCAACGTTTGCTAGGAAAAGAAAAATCCCATCAGGATAATGGCAAATCAATGTACAATCCATTACCAATGTACCTAGCCAAAATGATATCAGTGGTTGCAGGATGTAACTAACGACGGGTGGGAGTTACATTAATCAAACATTAGAGTAAAAATGTACAGAAATGCTGCAACGCATCACAGGAATCGGTTAGTTTTCTAATACGTGAAAGCTGTGTTAGAGGTGCTGAATGAAACATACAAGGATTGTCACAGTAGGGAATATGTATTATAGGGTAAGTGGAGGGAGCACATAACTCCCTGTTCAATCATATTGGTCTTAGTTCTAGATAGATTTTATGCAGAATAGTGTGAAAAAGGATAAATGCTTCATGTGTCTTTTGTGCATTACATTAGCATGGTCCAAATCAAACCACCAGCTCAATTCCACAGTAATGAAAGGAAAAGAGGTAACACCATATACCAAAAAAACAGCCAAAAAACATATTTGGTCTATATACTTACACGCATTTGCTATTGTTGCTTTGCTTTGCTGCTGACTCATGTCCCATTATCTGAATACATTCACATTTTTGTCACGTCAGCTCCAACAATAGATCATTTCATGTTAACATGTATTCCACAGTCAAGCAGTCCAGCTATAGTATTAGCTATACTATACTATTATTATCTGCTCTATGTCACCGCCTGGGATGACCACATTTAGCATACAAACCTAAGTGGTGATTTACATAACTGTGTGGACTAACCCGAGTAATCACGCTTTGGAGTCATTAAACTGACAGAAGTGCAATGAAGAGCCCTCACACCAACCCTTCCCCCTCCTGAAAAACCATTAGCACCGCAATCACCACCTCCGCTCCACAGGTCTGCCTACCATCAGATCTGCTACCCACCCACTTTCCCACCCACCCTACACCTCTTTGCACTTTTGACCTTGCTGACGTCAGCTGTTTCTATGGTAACGTAACATAAATTTCATGCAATCCGAATTCATTGTTGGGGTATCTGTTGATCCTCGTCATCGTCATCCTCATGATCACCATCCTCATCGTCGTCATCATCATCATCATCATCATCATCATCATCATCATCATCATCATCATCATCATCATCATCATCATCATCATCACCCCTCTTATTCTATATGTAGGCTTAAGAAGACACTCATCTCTTGTTGTTTCTGAGTGGCCACTTTATTTTATGGGCTGATCTGAGAGCCTCTTGTGAACTGAGAAAATCATTGAAAATTGATGCTAGGGAGAAGTTTTAGAGCACTTGATTACAGATGCCTCTGCCATGTACAGCAGAGGTCATTGAGAAGGGTAATGAAGTCCCTGGTCGGTCCAGTGTGTAAAACTGGGATAGTAATCCAAAATAAATGACCATTCCAAAATCAGAAGTCCACCAATTCTTCAAACTCATTAGTGATGTTTGTTTCTAAAAGCGACAACACATCAACACATGAACAATAAGCTTTTAAGTTTGTGGTTTACTGTGATAAATCTTGAATGAATTCATTGTTTAATTTCCCAAATTTCTCAAGTTAAGAAGCCAAAGCACAGTGCTTTACTTTGGTTCTGACCTTGTAGTACGTATATTGTGTGGAAAGGACTTTGAGTCACAAGACACAATCACCTGCAGCTCTCATAGATTTTCAAGTCTATTCAGTGTGTCTCAAATGAATAGTTCAACGCTTGGAAAGATACACTTATGGGCTTTCTTTTCGAGAGTGAGACGAGAAGATTTTTTTTTACCTTTGAACAGAGCCAGGTTAGCTGTTGTTCCCCTGCTTGTAGGGGAACAACAGCTATGTTAAGATCAGATAATTAACTCCTTGTTAAAGCTCTAAACTTAACATACAGAAATGAGAGTGGTATCAATCTTCTCATCTGAGTCATGGAGAGTAAACTAGTGTATTTCCTAAAATCTTGAACGATTGCTTCAAGTGTAATTTAAAGCATCACTGTGGAATAGTAATTTAATACACAAAAAAATTAATCCATGTTTAAAAAAAAAAGAAGTAAAAGTGTATTCATGTTGACCACTTCCAGTTTAACAGATCTTTGTTGTATCTGTGTCAAGAGGATTGGGTGACACATTACTCTCATTGTTATTTCAGTTCACATGCAGAACAATGGCTTCTGAATTTTAAACATAAACTTGAAATAAAAAGAGCCACTGGGCACTGTTTGATGATACTATGGTGAATCTTGGATTAAGGACACAGTTAAAAATGTTGCCAAAATACTTCAGTTGAAGGAGGGTATTCTATTCAGAGTTTCTGTTTTCAGCAAATGCACTATCCATGTGGCCAAATATACACTAATCTGTTAATGAAACACTAAATGGACAGCGTCCAAAATAACGAATCAAGTGACGTATTTATTCAGCTGTGTAATTCTTGCATCCAACGTCTATTGTCTTTTTTTAGGCAGGATGTTATTAGCATACTCTGCTGTGCATGTGCGCAGGCGAGCTCTATGCATGAGACTTGTTTTGTTCATTTATTAATAATTTCATCATTCAGTTGTGTTTTTCCACTGCCTCATATAACTATGGCAACCAGCCGCTAAGTCTTGTGGAGAGTCTGGGTCTATTGTAAAGAAGGAAGGAGGAGAAAAAAAAATCTGATATTTTCTTACAGCAGATGTTCACTTGTGACCCTTTATTCTTGCCTCCCAGTTCATGTAAGCATCCCACATTCTCCATTCGGTTGTTGCAGGACTACATTTGTCTCTTGCAGTGATAGTTGGTATGTTTTACTGTGGCTACTCAGAGCTTGAATATGAGCTTTGTTTCTAACCTAAGACCTGCAGGTGTGATTCTGCTGCTCCTGTTTCACTGATGCAGATCATAGCTTTCACAGGTATAGCTGAAGGGGGGGGGGGGGTCCACTTGTCAAAAACGAGAGCTCCTGTTGGTGTTTGTATGTCGACATTTGTGGCCCCATTTCCCAGCACAATCATCCTCCGAGGATCATCAGAGGGATGGTCGCCATACGATCAAAATTCATACCTGAAGACAGCACCCCCTGTGGTTGCCATTTGTGTGTTTGCTCATCCTGGTAGGTCACTGGCATTTCACCTGCAGACTTGAAAGTGACGGGGCTGAAGTCAACAACAGCTTTGCACTTTTGGAAATGAATGTTGTTTAATTTACTTGCTACAGGAAGAGTGGCCATGCAAGAGACATAAAAATGTGCTGTGCTGAAATTATACATTATATTGAAAGGTCAAAGCAGAGTGGGTGGCGGTATGCAGCGATGCAGGTTAGCTTGGTGCCGTATGACTCAGATATTATCACTGCTGTTGTTTCACCCTGGTTTAACTCAGTCTCTACCTTCCTCATCAATATTCATTTTATGGTAAATATTTTACTATTTCCCTCCCAACAAATCTGGGTGGGTTTTTTTGTGTTGGAATTTTGCTGCAACAGCACAACAAATGCTCAAATCCTTATCTTCTGCCCACGAGTCTGGCACTGTCTCCTGAAAACAATTTGCCCATTAGTCTTAGATATTAAAGGCAGGGTGCTTTTTTTTTCCGACCTCAGATCTGGAGCCACTTGTGTTTACCTCATTATAAACGCTTGCGGTTTACATTTTAACAGCTTTAAGCTTATTATTTCAGAGAGTTGGATAAAGGATAAAGGAGTTAAGATGCTCCTTTATGGTTCGATGAGTCTGCACTGAATGTCTCCAGCTCAAATGAATTATGTTTATCCACTAGTAAAACATGCTTTGAAGAGAGGATTGAATATTATTCCATTAACACATTTCCAAATGTGATGATTAAAGAAAGCACCACACACCATGCCACACTGTACTGCTTTAGGTATAACCTCAATCTTTTTCATCAACCCTTTCTTTTTAGCCTCTGTGGTATTGAAAGCAAAGACAGAAATTGCACGTGTGAGCCGGTATTACAATTTCATGGTTAGCATCTGTGGTGGGTTTAATTTGCTGGCTTTATTATGGCCTTGCATTTCTGACGGTCCACGTGGTGAAACATTGGCAATCCTTGTGCTCATTTGTTAATAAATGTTTACACCAATATGTTCTCCAGTGTGTGCTCTCATAATCTGCACCTGCCTGAAGTTGAGCAACACTAGAGAAATGGTGATTCAAGAGAATAAACAGGATGTGAGTTGTGCTGTAACCAAAACTATGTTTAGATCTTTTTTCCCACCACCACCAGTCACTGAGTGGCTGGACAGCCTAAGGGATAAACAGTATTCATGGCCAGTGGGCATGAAGCAAGAGAAAGACACAGCAAGTCAACTGGGTCGTAATATCAGCAGAACAGTCCCGAATCTTTTAAAAACTGTTATTTGTTATCAATCAATCAATCTTTATTTGTATAGCGCCAAATCACAACAAAGTTATCTCAAGGCACTTTACACATAGAGCAGGTTCTAAACCGTACTCTTCAAGTTTTAATTTATAAAGAGACCCAACATTCCCACATGAGCAAGCATTTAGCGACAATGGCAAGAAAAAAACTCCCTTTTAACAGGAAGAAACCTCAGGCAGAACCAGGCTCAAAGTGGGCGGCCATCTGCCTCGACCGGTTGGGGTAGAGGGGAGAGAGAGGAAGAATAGGAGAGAGAGAGAGAGAGTAGCACATTGAAAATAAACATTGAGGCTAGAAGGTCCGGGACTGGAATCTGTCATCCGGACGTCTACAGGCCCAGATTGCCTGTGAGATGAGAAAGCACAGACAACTCCGGGGAAGAAGTGTAGGTTACTGAATGCATTAATAGTACATGAATGTTATTGGATATAGATGGATGGATAGAGAGAGAGAGAGAGGAGGAGAGAGGAGCTCAGTGCATCATGGGGGTAGGAGTCCCCCGGCAGTCTAAGCCTATAGCAGCATAAACTAGGAGCTTGCTAACTATAAGCTCTATCAAAAAGGAAAGTTTTAAGCCTACTCTTAAAAGTAGAGAGGGTGTCTGCCCTCCGGACCGAATCTGGGAGATGGTTCCACAGGAGAGGAGCCTGATAACTGAAGGCTCTGCCTCCCATTCTACTTTTAGAGATACTAGGTACCACAAGTAGGCCTGCGTTCTGGGAGCGCAGTGTTCTAGTAGGTACATAAGGTACTATGAGCTCTTTAAGGTATGATGGAGCCTGACCAGTAAGAGCTTTAAAAGTGAGGAGAAGGATTTTAAATTCTATTCTTGATTTTATGGGAAGCCAATGCAGTGAAGCTAAAATAGGAGTAATGTGATCTCTCTTTCTAGTTTTTGTCAGAACGCGTGCAGCTGCATTCTGGACCAGTTGGAGAGTCTTTAGAGACTTGTTAGGGCAGCCTGATAATAATGAATTACAATAATCCAGCCTAGAAGTAACAAATGCATGGATTAGTTTTTCAGCATCATTTTGAGACAGAATATGTCTGATTTTTGAAATGTTACGCAGATGAAAATAGGCAGACCTTGAAATTTGTTTTATGTGGGAATTAAAGGACAGATCCTGGTCAAATATAACTCCTAGGCTCCTAGGTTATGAGGCTTAGTATAGATTCTGCCAGAGAACCAGGAGACAGAAAGCCAAATGAGGTGATTTTGTATGTTGGTGTTGCATGTATGGCTTGTGGCAGAAATAGATGAAGAAAAGAGCGGAGCAGTAGAGAGAGATACACAGGATGAAGGATGATGTTACCCTGAAGCATGTGCCATAACATCGCTGGGTCTAAACAACCTGCATTATGAATGGTTTTGTTCAGTCTAGCTTGTTCATCCTGAGGTTATACCAACTGAGATAGGCTTTGATTCACGGCTCTGCTCTGGGAGTGCCAATGTGATGATTTTGATGCTTTTGACTTGATAAGATCATGAATGTATGGTTCCTGTAAATTCACAACTAAAACCTTTTTTAACAAACACTGACAATATTTAATTTGCTCTTCCTCACCCCCCTCCTCCTCTTCCTCCTCCTCCTCCTCCTCCTCCTCCTCCTCCATAAGTAGAGGTGTGTTTGTGGGAGTGAGTGTGTGTGTCTAGCCAAAAGGCCTGTTTCTCTAATGTTCCCATTAGGGAATTTTCTGAGGTCCGGTGGGTCTCTGCGGGGAGTTAGTGACTGACACCGCTCACCCTCTGGGTTTGCTAGCTAAGCCATTGTGTTCCCTGCTCCCTCGGGATATAGGCTCAGCTCTCAGTGATTTATCTTTGTACTGAGTAGAAGTACAAGGCCGGCACACGCGTCACTTTGCACATGAAAGATCAGTGCGCAAGCTGCCAGGTTAAATGGGATCAAGACATCAATAATCATATTCAACATGAGGGCAGGATGTATTATGACCTTGGGGTTATACACTCAGGTACAAAACGGAAATACCATTATAGACAATTAAAAGAGGTAATACATAATCAAGCTATGTAAAGTATTCACTGTGGGGCAAAGGTATCCTGTGGTATGTTTCTGTACTGAGCTACTTTATCTAAACCTTTGATAGCATCAGAAAACATTAATAATTTAAATATTGTTGCATTCTTGTCATGACTTGTATGAGAGACATGGCAGATTATAAATTGGATCCTGACCAATCACAGCTTTCTGTTATCATGATTTGCATGATTTAACAGTGATCAGACAGCAGATGCCCAGGACTAAAAACAGCCTTGTTTGCTTTTCTATGTGGGGAAGGGTTAGGGTTAGGGTTAGGGTTAGGGTTAGGGTTAGGGTTAGGGTTAGGGCTAACCCTAACTCTTTAGGGTCATATTCACAGACCACATTGTAGAAGTTGTCAAACTAAGGGAGAGAGAAAAAAATAGGTCATTATTATGCTGATCCTGGTATAGTAATGTTATCAAATGCTCCCTCAGTGAAGCTACATGTTCAATAAAGTGGACGATCAAATACTACTCTAAAAAAAAAAAAGAAACAACTTAAGTCTTACTCATTTGCATACATGTAAGTCTTCAAATCTTATTAACAGAGCAATCATTTTCAAACTGACCACCAGCACACTGCCCAAATTTAGCGACTGAGACCATAATGGCTGATTTTTTTTTTAAATGACTAGAAAAAAACAAAAAACAAACTAGATAGAAATTGATGCTTTTTGAATGGGGCTCAGCTAAAGACAAGAATAGTTTGGAACCAGCATCTAGCTGCTCTTGATGGCATTACACTTTAACGTACTTCTGCATTGCCGTCAGTCCTCAAGGTGTGGCAGTTTCTGCTTGCTCTGTATCCACTGCATGAAACACAATGAGCTTTAGCTACCTGGATACGTTTCCCAAACTCAGCTATACCCACAAAAAAATATTGTCAGTGAACATTTTGCAGATCTGAAGAATATTCTGATACATGGAAGAAAACCTTAATCCATTGCATGTATTTTGCCAGAGTCCCAGTTTATGAGCATAGTCCATATGAAATACTGCTGCTTAACACTTCATCCATCTTTCTTTGGGGATTCATAGGTTTAACTCTCCATATTCCTGCGTGCTGCCAGATCCTGCCCTAAAGGGTTTCTGTGTTATAGAGACTCACAATATCTCACTGAAAGGACTGGATGGAGGGATTTTGGAGTTTTACTGCGCAGTTTATGCTGACAGGTAAACATGCTGGACTTCTGCAGGACAGAACAATCGATGAGAGTGCACAGCAGTTACTGCATGACAGGTTTCCTCTTACTTTTGTGGATTTAAAGCAAATGTGTAATGAGAATGACAGCAGTGTATCCACCAGACTAGAGCTTTATACAAGCTGTGTGGATACACATCCTCTTTCCTGTTGTCATGAAAAATGTCAGACCTCTAATAGTGCTTACTTTACTTTACAATTCTGCAAAATTATTAAGTCATATATCTGTATGGAATTCCTACCTCTAGCGTGTCTGATTTCCCCTGCATACTACATTATAAATATAGACTTCTCAATTCTTCTCTTGCCATGTTGTTTGCAAAGATACATGGGAAAATCATCGTGTTTTTATGTGTCAGAGTGTGTGTGTGTGTGTGTGTGTGCGGGTGTCCATTCGGCCTGGGAGACCCATTGGATGTAATCTCCCTTCTTCATATCTACATCCAAATTGAATGTGCCTGGGATTAACAGGCCAATAAAGGTTCATTGATGGAATAGCGGCACTTCACCTCAGCATGCCTGACTGCTATTGGAAGATAGGCATTTATAGATAGGAAATCCATTTACAGCAGGCATTGTTGAATGATAGGGGCAAAAAGAAAGATGCTTGTTCCCTTAAAAATTCAATTTCTCTGATATCTATAGGAATACAATAAGGGATTG
The DNA here is from genome assembly GCF_963691925.1 of Scomber scombrus. Classification (NCBI taxonomy): domain Eukaryota; kingdom Metazoa; phylum Chordata; class Actinopteri; order Scombriformes; family Scombridae; genus Scomber; species Scomber scombrus. The sequence goes on from NC_084972.1 coordinate 10,588,344, forward strand.
CTGCCTCTTTCTTTCTGTGTGTGGGTGTGTGTGTGTGTGTGTGTGTGTGTGTGTGTGTGTGTGTGTGTGTGTGTGTGTGTGTGTGTGTGTGTGTGTGTGTGTGTGTGTGTGTGTGTGTGTGTGTGTGTGTGTGTGTGTACGAATCAGCAGTCAAGCTATCTGAATCTTACCTCAAGGGGATGTGTTTGTGAAATTGGATTTATCCTGTTATTTGATACATTATCCTCAGCACAATTTGCTCGCACACTGATTCCACTTAGAGCCATATTGAATTTGTTTAAGTATGAAAAATGCTATGTGACAAGGTCAGCATTTACTGGAACACACGGTGAAAGCTGAAATCAGTCCAAAAACAATCCGTGCACACATATTTCTAATGAGACTCAATGGAGACCGTGGGACGCAAAAAAGATAAGAGGTAGTTATACAGCAAGTGCTGATAATCTCGCTCTGCATGTCGGCATCAATTTGGTTCCCTTACTCCATGTGAATAAAACCACCAGTCAGCTACTCTTCTTTCACAGCATGCATGCATGTTGTTCCATCACTGACATAGTTGACAGCTACACACTGGTTGGGTTGGGGGGGGTTTGATTTTCTGGCTGCCTTCTGTAACACTGAAGATGATGGTGATGATGTGCTGATCCAGTCAGTCTTCTCCACCAGCTACAGTATGGACAGTGGCACATACACTTGCTGTGCTGGGTATCTGAAGCTCATGATATACCCCCACCCCTCTTAGTATTCACTGAAATATTCATGACTAATACTGGAAGTTGGTGCAGGTGAAAATTCCCTTATTTTTCTTCTCCACAGGAGCATCATTAAATGAGGAAGTGACAAAGGGCTGAGGGTGCGTTACAGCGAAGCAGTGTGAAAGTTAGAGTGGTGGGGGGAAGATAAACATCTTTTCTCTCGCAGGAATTGCCGGTAATTAAGAGCAGAGAGAGTGCCCTCCTCCTAGGTCAGCTCCTCTGCTCCCTGTTTACCATTGAACCCCTCGTTTCTACCCTAACACGCACACACACACACACACACACACACACACACACACACACACACACACACACACACACACACACACACACACACACACACACACACGCACACACACACGCACACACACGCACACACACAGGGAGAGGAGCCCTCTATTGCATATTGCCTCTTTAAATCCATGGAAGAATCTTTTGCTTATGTGGCTGAAAAGAAAAGAAGCCTCATCACTGTAAGACCTTTGAATCCCAGAATAACATATAATTTGTCATCATTAGTCTGTAACTTGCTAATAGACTTCTCCAAAATGTATAAATCTGGCCGCCTTCTTTCATGATTCAAAACATAATCTCTCCTCACTCTTCCAGATTCCACCCAGTCTTTCTAATAAGGAACGAATTATAATGAAACGATAATCAGATTTTAAATGGGTGAAGTGACGGTCATGTGTTAGTGGGAAGGCACAGCATTTTAAAGTGACATTTATACTCTCTCTGTCTCTGTCTTTGTACCCCCATCCCCCAACACCCACCCACCCACTGCCACCAGCTCTTACACACACACACACACACACACACACACACACACACACACACACACACACACACACACACACACACACACACACACACACACACACACACACACACACACACACACACACACACACAACATTTTTGCTTCCCTTTCTCTTCATGCCACCCTCTCTGTTCCCTCTCCTCGACGACGCGAATCATTGCGTAAACGAGGAGACCAGTTGAGAAACGTGACACAGATTCAAACACATTTTTATTAAAGAAGCACCAGATGGCTTTGACAGAAGCTAAACTCTCTCTGCTGCTCAAGTCTGCTGGAAGTCACTTGCAAAGTTTTCGGGCTGATCCCTCCAACAAACACACACACACACACACACACACACACACACACACACACACACACACACACACACACACACACACACACACACACACACACACACACACACACACACACACACACACACACACACACACACACACATATTTCTTCTGGAGTCTGTATGAGTGATGCATCACAAGCAAGCAATCACATAGAAAAGCAGATTATATTCAGACAAATGTCTCTAGTAAGTGAAAACAAGAGTTGATCTTTGGCCTACTGTCTTCCGGCTCTCCTTTTTCTGTTTTACCACACTCACCATTAAATGCAATTATTTTTATCTGTCTCCGCACATTACAGAAACATTCACTGCAGGTACAAAGACATAAAGAGGAACACATCAAAGTCAAGGTTGAGAACATTATGCAACCAGGCTGCCTAGTTGCAGCGCCGGCAGCCTATCAAGATGCTGGATCCTATTCTCCAGGTTGCCATGGTTGCATCAATAAAGTTGTGCCATCAGATCTGTGGTGGTTACATTTAATTGTTGACCCTGATGAATCATCTCTAATGCTGGATACACTGTAATTACATATTTGCCTTGACTTATGAACTACATGACAAGACCCTATAAAGTTTCTTACGCTTTCAGTGACGCAATACAAAGACTTGTAGCACATTGCTGTTTGTAATGTTATTTGACAGTCCAGGTAGGCTGAGTGACAGTTTAAAAAGTGCACACAGGCAGAAAGAATGAGAACATTATTAGTGAAACATTGTTAATGTTTAATGCAGAGGGTGCTGCCATTTTGTAACAAAATCAACTATAGTTGTAAAAATATTACCTGTGGAACTACAATTTTCTACTAAACTGAAATTATAATTTTGGAATTATCAGATAATTTAAATTCACTTCCTGATATGTTGTAACACTTTATGGCAGCACATCAGTGTTAGCACCTTGATATGAATGCTGTGTACAAAGTATAAACATGAATTTTGATTTACATAGACAGAATTTCCCTCCACCTGAATAATCTGTTATCTGTTATTGTGCTAAACTGACATTTAGCACAAAAGCAGTAAAAGCTGTCAGTATTTGCTTGCCAGAAGCTCTGTCAGTAATTGATTGATTTGGGTCATATTTCACAGTTAATTTTTTAGGGCTAGTTGTTTTTAGCTGTGTTTTTTAATTTGATAAAGCATTTAAAACATTACTCATGGATTTTTTGTTTTCAAGAACTGTTCATAGTGGTTCCAGTCACCCTCTGTCTGCTGAACAGCCTCAGAGAAACATCAATATTAACGTGAAACTAGTTGCCGGTTTTGTTATGGCAAAAACATAGAATCCTCTGTGGATAAATCAGTTCCCTGTAAAAAAAAAACCTCCTGAACTACAAATTCTGAAGGAATCCATCCAGCAGATGCTCCTATGGTTTAGACTTTCCCTGATGCGAAAAACGGTACCATCTAACACTGCAGTTTCTTCAACACTTGTGGCTAGCAGTATTCTGGTGGCTCGCCATTCTAATGGGAAGTCAAATCAACAGCCTTCATCTTGAGTAATGACCTCCTGTTCCCATCTGAATATCTTGAGAGAGGATGTGGTCAGTTGCACTGGAAGTCTTCTGTGTCCTGAGCTTGCAGGGGAATTTCCTCTCAAGTCTGATCTCGCCACAACACTCGCATGCTCGGACACCCCATCCTCAGTTGGTGACATCAACACACAGTGTGGAAACAGATCATGCACTCTCCTGCCATTAGAACTCAAAGCCGCATTTTGTCATCACACTGCTTCATCGCACTGCAAAGTCCCTGCTCACATGGAGCAGGGAGTTTTAGAAGAACATTCATATTTTGGTGGCAGATTACTACACCCCCCTTGTAGCGGACCCCTCTTGGTGTGATTTTTGACCAATCCATTAGTTCTGATGCTTTTTATTAGTGCACTTACTCGATCAGACTTGTTTCCTTCACTTTAGAAACATAGCCTCAGGTCTGTTATGTCAAAAAGTGAAATGGAGATGCTAATACACGCCTTCATCTCAAGTCTAGACTATTGCAATTCTCTTTGTGCCTGCCATAATAAATCTTCCTTGGACTGTTTACAAACCATCCAACATGCTCTTGCCAGGCTTTTAACACAGTACAACAGTTTTCAGAATTCATTTTAAAATCTTGGTGCTCACTCATAGACCCCTACATGGCCAGGCTCCACATTTATATTGTGGACCTTCTGCACCACCACACCAATAGCCAAGCTCTTAGGTCTTCTAACTAGGGTCTTCTGCTATAAATGTCCCTCAGACACGCTTTAAGACTTAGGGAGATGCACTCCAGCCAGCAGCACCTACGCTTTGGAATAGTCCCCCAATAAAACTGAGGTCTCTGGGGTATATGGACTCTTTTAAAAAGCGGTTAAAAACCCATCTGTTCAGACAGGCAAATACAGTAGGTAGCATGTGGTATTTTATGTTTAAACTTGCGTTTTTATGCCTGTTATTCCCATGTGTGTTTTATCTGTTGTTTATATTTGTTTTATTTATTTTGACTGTGAAGCACTTTGTGACTGGTATCTATGAATGGTGCTATATAAATAAACTTTACTTACTTACTAATAGAGTTGCTCTCACCAGTCTATGACTTATTAAGTAGGTAGCTTTTTATTCCCCTCTTTTGATCGCTTTGAGAGAGCTTATCAAATAATGTTGTCATGGAAACCATCTGTCTGTGAACCACCTCTGCTGGTGAGGTGGCTATGTTTCAAAAGTAGTTCACAGTAGGGCAAATCAGATTATTTAACTATAAATTCATACATGATCTCAGGAGTGAACCAAACAGGCTGCATATAGAAACATGTACCAGGGTGGCAACAGATGTGGGTTTGACAAACAGGTTTGGTTGAATCAGAGGAAATTGAGGATTTAAAAAATGACAGTTCATGACCAATCAGCCTGGTTACAGTCTGTAATAAGATGCATCAGCCCTTCATGTTTCATCAACTTGACCTGTGTGACATCAGTTTGAAATTTGACTTTTTATTATAATGCTGCCATTTCTCCAAATCATTTAAATATCATTTAAAATTTAAAATTTAAAATGTGTCAAATCACATCCTCCCTTTGAGAGTCATGAGTCTCATCTTTCAAATAATTATAGGACACCCACTGCACAAAGCCAGTGTGCATCATGTGTAATAATAGTTGGAATTTAATTTTATATTTCAATCTATAATTAACTTGTTGGTTGGTTGGACAGAGTGAGGCAACTCCACATTCACCCCCTGCATTGATCATGTTTGGAAAAAAAACAGTATGATTCTGCTTATGTAATGTATTATTATGTGAAAGCAAAGTGTGCACAGAGTTGACATTTGGCGTCGGGGCTCTGATCTCATCACTTCCCATTAGGGAGCATAAAACTCAGCACAGCAGGTAGCGTGGTGTGACGATATTAACTTCTCCCCAAGGGGAAGGGTAGAGGGAAGGGAAGGGAAGGGAGGGGAAGCTGCGGTGGTGGTGAGGATTTTGAAATGCCACAAAAACCACAAAAGAGGTGGCAGTGTGGCCACAAATGACATTAAACCTTACATGAAAACAGTTAAAGAATAAGCACAACATTGATATCTTAAGTATGTGTGAGTGTAGCAGCTGACTGCCTAAACTACCTTATTACAACCAATGAGTTATCTCTTAAGTTTGTCATTTTCTGAGGTTCTTTTCACCCAGTTTGAAATGACCGTTTCCCCTTTACTCAAGTGTTGGCCTGGAAGGGGTGAAATCACCATCACCTCTCAGCAGAGAGCTTCACTGAGAGGTTGTAACACATGAGGAGGTTTACACTTTCCTCCTCCGCACAGACCCCTGAGACCAAGCAGTAGGAATCACTAATGCAGTGCGACAGACAAGATCCTCAATGGCTCCACAGCTACAAACACATTAGTTAGAACACACTACCAAGCTAGTGAGCAAGTGCCTCTTCCAAGAATTTAACCTGGTTGGTAGGTGGATGATTTGCCACCCAGGCACCCCTAATCTCCACATTTTGCTGTAAAATGTGTGATGGATGAAGCTGTGTTCTCATTAAGTGACTGCTACATGTGTTCCTTTGCCTTGAGCAGTACTGTAGCAGCAGGGCACAGTGAGAAGCAGCCATTACCACATGGCTGACCTGCTCTTTGCTGTGGGCCCCGCAGATGGTCGCCATCCAGCAGTGAACACCACTTCCTCCTCACAAACTAGCCCTTTCATGCGAACTCCCAACTTACAGTTCCAGACCACAGAGCACTATCACATGTTGGAGTAGATGGATTAGGACTCAGGAACGGGTTGTGCATATATATCTCTGCAGATCTGCTCAAGTCAATGAACTGACTGAAATTCAGTGAGCTGGGTCCTGGTGACATGATCAGACCAGGTTGTTCAACTCTGATGCTGGAAATGTCTGGACATTAAAACAGTCATGTAAATGGAACCTTTGTGGCTGTTAATCAATATTGGTCTTGTTTATCAGTGCATGCTGTGCAGTGAGCCAAATAAGTTTCACGAGAGCTCAGTGCCAAGGTCCACCATGCCAAAATTTCAATCTGGTAAATGTTGTGTTTTGGTGTTGTCTTTCTGTTTAATACAACAGTACAAAAGTTACTCTTTGTGGAATTACAATAAGCACAGCTGTTCCAGTGCAGCCATTATGTAGATCATACGGGCCAAGAAACAGTTCTCTAGCCATTGTTAGGTCAGTGAAAGTAATGTAATGTGAAATGTAACATAAGCAACCATGCTCTGGTGATAATGTGGAAACCTCTGCGTTTGGCACAAGAGAACTTTGTCGTCTTACTTCCTTGCACACAACAGGATGACAACAAAGCTGGAATATGTCCGATCTTGTGGTATAATGTCAGTCTGACAGATGGATCCGAGGACCCTGGCCAGCAGACCGCTGATGACTTTTTTGCTCACTACAACTGAACAACTAGAATTCCTGCCAGCTGCATTTGTTCCTGACATGATGTGTTCCACTTTCAAATGACAAATATTTGGAACCATAAAAATGAAAACTAATATGCATCTGACCAGTCTTTTTTGTTCAGATGCCTAACCCTAAAAAGGATAATGTTTCTTAAATGAATTTTGTCTTCAGTCGCTGGGAGGTAGTTAAAAACAATAAAGTAAAACTGCTCTTAAATGTAATCCCTGTCATGTTTAATGCTAACTTAATCAACACCTACACACACACCCAAACACACACACAGTTTTGCAGACACATCCACAGTTGGAGACACGCACACATCATCTTACCACAACGTCCTTGAAACACAGCTGTTGTCAAGGAAACGCTCGGTAAATGATGAAACCAATTGAAGTGAAGGTTTGTGCGTCCCTACACGATGAAGTTCTATTTCTTACATTTTGTGTCATCTCCAGTCTGCTCATGTGGTGTCTTTGTTGTGCAGTCACTATACACTTGTTTCATATCGTCACTTTTAACCACATCACTGATGGTGTTTGATGAGCCACCGCAGGGAACTGGGAGATGAGGCCTGTTTACAGGTAATTAACAAGACTGCTGCAGAATCCCTGTCCATCCATACACACCTGGACACAGCTGGCGCTTTCCTCATCCCATGTGATGCCAGACAAGCTGTCTGCCATAGCTTACATAAATGGACCTCAGCATACATGCATGAGGACAGAATTTGTGTTTCGGGTTGGCCTTAGTTAAGTGCTTAGCAGCATAAAAGGAAAATCTTTGATTATCTCCCTCCTTGTCTTTTGATATATTATTGAAATATAAGATTTTTTAAAATATGTCATTAGCATAATAATTTTACCGGCAGTCTTTCTCCCTGTCGCAGAAGTAATTCTGTGGAGCTTTATCACAGCAGTGACCATGGGTATTCATTCATATAATCTAAAGTAAGCCCTCAAAGCTTTTGACAAAAATGAGCTTACTGTGTTATTTCAGGGGAGCCAGAAATAGCACAGAGAATCTTGGCAAGTACTGACATACAGTACCTGCCATAAATAAACAGACATGAAGACATTTGAATGTTGAACAGCTCTTCCACTTGGCTGTATGCCTGCATCGAAAAATCCTCTGAGCTCCGGCATTTAAATGTTCGATACAAACACACTTACCTGCTGGAGAGTAATCAGCTTTATAAGAGAGGAATGGTTCCTAATACTTTCCATCAGATTTTCATTTAAAAGTCTTCACCATCATTCAACCGAAGTTAAAATCTCTTGCTTCTAAGGACATATTAGAAATACTGAGAGTCTGGGATTTAAGACATTTTAAGAGTTGGCATGTTTAATTCATTTGAAGGATTAAAGGATGTGACACAAGCCCTCAATTTTTATTTCTACATTTTAACATTATAGAAACAGACAAATAAAGTTGGGTTGACATTGAATGCAAATACATAGCAATTCCATAAAGTTCAATAAGTTAAGAGGTCAGTAAACACTCTCACATTGTTCCTTTGCCACTGACATTTTGTAAAACCAGATCCTACACATACTACCTGCAGCCTCTTAGTTCTAAGTTTAATTTAAATTTCACCATTGGCTATGATGCTAAAAAAATCCCAGAATGTGGATGAATCCACAGGCAGTAAAGAGGCTGGTGAGTGCTGTGATGGGCTGTGATAGAGAAACATTCATGCTTCCCCTGGATAGGAGTGACTCACCTCATATAACGGTGTTCATGTTGCGGAATCATAAAAACTCATAGTCTTTTCTTTCAGGAATAACAAAACAAGGTTATTATGTTCGGAGGAAGTGAGGACTTAAAAAAATTCGTAGATCATTACTTATATAGTTCTTAAATATATTGCAATCTGATGTTAGAAAGTAAACCATCTGCAACTATGACATACAGTTACTGCATATTGTAAAGTAATTCTTATATTTTCTGCTGATGCCTCTAGGTCTGACCTTTAAATGTGGCAGCAAAGTGTCAGTAGCACCCCCTCTGTAGAGGTGATATGGAATCACACTGTGCCCTTTATGATTTCAAATCTCAGAAGGGCTCCTGTTGAAAAGCTTGTTTCAGGAGATGCTGTCATGCAGTACTTTTCTTCCATTCATGGATGGTTACCAAACGGGGAAGGACATTTTATAGTGATTACATCAGATTTAGTGTTCTGGCACATTTCAGTAATGAGGAACAATAACAGGTTGACATTTATTGCTCTTCAGGCTTTTAAAAAGCCTGGTGTTTTGGTACCGCGGGTACAAAATGCTATCTGGTCTTTTCCCCATCATCTCCTCAATATGTTCACAAACACAGAAAAATAACCCGTCTGATCATCAGTTGCTATAGCAACTCCAGCTTGAGTGCTGTAATGCTACAAGGCCGTGGATGCTGTTGTGATATCAGGCGTTTGCAGTGAAACAGCACAGTCTGTCTGTGACGAAAAGTACTAGGCACGCTATTAAAAAAAAGCACCAGAAAGAGGGTTGAGAATGGCAGTAGCAGCAGAATTCCTGCAACAATCTGAATCTTTAGTGAATAAACACAAAGAGCTAAATGCTCTCTGTGGGTAGACGGACGAGATAGAACATACATTACAGGCACCCTGGACACAAAGTCTTAACTTGATGAGTCTTCTTGATAATCTTCTACCCTATAACCATGTCTCACAACATGTGCCCTCCAATCACAATCAACCACAGAGAAGAGAACTGATCAGTAAAATCACAGATTCAGCTGAAACTTTTGCACCATTCAGAACTGCAGCTCTGCCTAAAAGAACATGACATCCTGGTGACAGATGCCCAGCTGTCTCTTCTGTCCAAGTGTTGAAACATGACAGCTGAGTCGACATTCTGCAATAACTACTGCTGTGCTTCATTTCATATGATGTGGTCATGACAGGAGACAAAGTGACTGACTGTGAGTGCTAAACATATCAGACATTGCTCCATTGCATTGTTTCACACCTATCACAGTTCTGCTGTTCTCTAGTATATTCAAATACATCTTTTGTCATTAACATGAGTCAGTCTTGTGCTTCTGTGATCAGCATGCAGCCGCACAGAAGAAATGAGAAAGTGGACAGGCAGTATTGAAAGATACACACACACACTCATCACTGTTCAAACTACCGCTGATCGCAATCCAGTGAATCAATCTGCTTGAAAGCAAAGGGTCATTTTTCTGTTACATCAAAAACTGTCCTCCTTCTGAATTAGAAGTTAGTTGAATTAGAGTTCTCATTTAGGCAAACACACCACACACTCCTTCAGCAGGATAATTTAGAAGTAACTTTTGACAAGTATCTTTAACTCAAGCTTCAGTAGTTAAAAGAATTGTCTTTTTTAGGCATTTTAGGAAACACAGTTATTCGCTTTCTTGCTAAGAGTTAGATAAGAAGATTAACACATATCTTGTTTGTTTGTTTGTTTGTTTGTTTGTTTGTACATAAAAGAAAGTGTAAAAACAATAAGTTTTACAGGGCCAGGCTAGCTGTTTTTGCTAAGATAAGCTATCTATCTCCTAGTTGTAGCTAACAGGCCAGGCACACATGAGAGTGGCATCTAACTCTTAGCAAGAACACAATTACAGGTCTGGACTATTTTTTGGGGAAAAAGAAGCAACCTGCACCATTTCCCATAACTTGGTTTTCTGTGATGGCTGAGGTGCATTATTAATGTCCTGAACACAACTCACTGACCCTGGGAAACGAGCGACCCCACTGAGCTGTGATGCCTGTCTACCACTCCATCATAGGAGTGACCGGGCCTGGCGAGCACATTGTGGACAGCTTAAGAAGTATGATCCCAGTTGGCAGGAGCTGTAAATGGCCAGTATGGCAGATTGGCTTGCTCTCAGCGGTTGCAGATGGCACCCAGTGAAACCAGGGTCAGTGTTCTGTCTATGCCCCGCCAAAAATACTCATCCTGGGTGGGAGGATCCATCTTCCCCTGTCTCAGCAGATTTCAGCACATGTGGGTGAGGAGGCAGCAGTGTTTGGAGGAGGGATCCAGTTCTGTTCGCAGGAGGTGATAGAACAGTTTTGTGCTATTTTGTGCTTGGCAAGGATACAGTTTTAAAAAGCAAAGAATTAGCAACCATTTAATGCAGAACTGTTAGAAACCTTTGCCATGTTACTCCAGTTTCTCAGGATACATTTGACCTTTGATTTAATCGCTCTTAACATATATGGGGCAACACACAGTATCTGTCACATTGAAGGTAAACCATCTGTTCTCTAAGTATCCAATCTCTGGATCCATGTGCATCTAGTGTTTTTCAGTTTCATGTATATGTTTCTTCTCACGCTTCATTTTGTAATGTGTGTGGACATGTGGGCCCTTGGGCATTTGGATAAGTCAAAGAATGTTAAGAGCATGATTTCATATTTAACAACAATCAGATGCATGCCTGCTGCAGATGTTTGAATGGGTAGTATGGGAGTATTTTGACCAAATTATGAACAGAAAAATATATCTTCTCACCTACCCCTAGAGTGAAAAGCCAGGCAAAAATTGGTTTTATTTGGCAAAGTTTAAAGATGATTGTCTCTGACATTTCTGCAGCCATCCCAGTAGAGTAAACATGTGTCCTTAACTTCCTTTGGCATTGACTGTCAGTATAAAACTCACTCATTGTTTCTGGAAAGAGATGTTGCTGTTGCATCATAAACAACCCAGTCTCCCAGCAGTTTGTGAATTAGTCACTAAATTTAATTTATAGATTCATGCACATGGACACGAATTTTCCTTTTTTGTAATACTAAGCATGACTTTAAAACTGATGTCATTACTGGTTGAAATTGGTTCGAACTGGCTGGTTCAAACATATGTAAGCACACCTCATTTTGTTTTACGGGAAGAAAACATGATTGGATTTTGAAACAAAGAAATAGATTTTTTGTTTTTTTTTTGCATATATTGGTGCACAATATTACCAGGGATGTGATCTAAAAGGCTTAAAAAGGCATTTTTAATTTCATCTTGACTCGACTTAAATAAAGAAATAAAAACAAAGACAAAATCTAGTGATCAAATGCTGAGCAATGTAGCCGTTACAGTTAACCCCCCGCAGCAAATAACAAATGAGAAAAACAAAACAGCTTCTGTGCTTTTGAGACCTGAAAAAAATATTAAAAAGTAGTGCAGACACAGAAAGTATTCAAACTGAAATGCATTAGTTTAAAAGTTGTGAACGCTGAATCCGTGTCCATGCACATGAATCTATTATATTTCTAATTACTTTTCAAACTGCTGTGAGACTGGGTTGTATTAAACCTGGTATTTTGGGTGGAAAACTGAAAACCTGGAAACTATCTGCATGACTACCTACCACTTGGCTTTAAATGTATAAATGTGAATTAAAGAATTGGTTCGCATTTTTTCAAGTCAATCTGAAAACAGTTACACGCTCATAGCTCCCCGCTCAGCAAGAAAATGCTGTCCATGAAAACACCAATAGGAAATTTCACTCCAGATTAGCTTCAACTTTGGAAATCACTTTTACACACAGTGAGGACTGATTTTGACCCCTGCCACATGTTAGAATTGCATTGGGCAGGGATCTCTTATACAGTAGCGTCCAAAAGTCCAAACCACTTTCTCAGAATGGACAGGAGGAATAATTACAGGGTCCAAAAGGTGTTTCAAGTAAGCAAATGCGTGTTGCTTTTATACAAACTTGAATTTTTTTAAAAACGAGAACGTTAATATTTCTATTTTTTTTGGGTAAACTGACTGATATAAGCAAGTCACAAAGACCTAACATTAATTTTTATAAGAAACATTTACATTTTGGCATTCATCAACAGTAATAGTCATGTGCAGGTCAACATGAGTCTGTATGTTGTAGTTTAGAGTCTTTTCCAATGTAAACAGCTTGATATATAATATACTGCATGTAATATATGACCATTAATGGGCATGGGACAGAACATTCATTTATGAACCATTGTGTTAAACCAGTAGACACTGGTCAGATTAGACAACAGCTGCAGTTGAATGAGTATACATAACAGCAGGCATGCTAATGATGTGAACTAGTATGTCCAAGTTACATATCATTATCATTATGAAGTTATCATGTATGACTGTCACGCAATGGAAACAGGTTATGATTTTTTTCTTTTAGATGCGACCCTTCCATCAGTATTAATGTACTGAAATAGGATGCCATGAAGTGAAATTTGCATATATTTTTTTACAATTTAGAGCGATCCAATCACCTACATTAAAGGCAAAAAGGCTGCTGCTGTATTCACTACAGAATTTGAAGGTTATAATATGTCTCTTCATGTTTTACTTTAGAATTCATTGATATTTGCATTTCAACCATGCCATACAATTGTCCTTTATGCTTTCTCGGTGGGTGTCTTTTTTGTATAGATTATTCATATATTCACCATACTGGGTTTTACTTCCTAATTTTCAAAAATGTATTAACATCAGAGAATGAATACTTTACCGTAGTCAATGCAAACGTGTCTGAAAAGGCTTTTAGATTATGTTTTGCTGTGTGGATAGTGAGTGACAGTGAATACAGGTGCATCCTCCACCACATGCTCGATCATCAGTTAATTCCCATCGTGCTGCACGTCGCATACTGATTTTGTGAACTACAAAGTACAGTAAGAGCAGTAGATTTGGAGATGAACTATCTCAGAATTGTATCTGACCCTGCTCCTCCTGTGTGTGCTGTCCTATCGGCTGTGCGCCCCCCCCTCCTCTCCTCTCTCCTCTCCCTCCTCTTCCTGCTCACCGCCGGAGCTCGATGCGCTCAGGCACAACAGATGGTACAGTACTACCGGCTGCAGGAGCGCAAGAATTTGATGTAGAAGTACTTTTGTATCTTTAAACTTCACAGGAACGTTTAGTGTAATAGGAGTTGGGGGGCACTCCGAGGACAAACTCGACTTTGGCAGTCTCTGGATCCTACGTTTAGAGGCGCAATTTGGTGTCAAGGTAAGTTGTGATGTTTTCTGAATTGCCGTTCAGATTTCGGGATCAATGAATTCACAGCAGAATGCGTAGGAAAAGCACACAACGCGATCACTTGAAATGTTTCTTCTTTATCGATATGTATAAGTCTATTTAAAACAAGAACCCTAGCTATTTAAGTTTGTTACATAATATTTTGCAGAATGAAATAGCGCTCAGCCATCAATTACACACCATAAGACCTGATGCATTGAAAAAAATATTTAAAAGGCTTTTTACACCATTTGGAGAAGACAAACCAGTTGAAGTTGTAGATTTTGAATCTGACTGCACCAGAAACATCCCAAAACTAATATAAACACATCCACACAAACGGTTTCTAAAAATGACACCAAACACAAAGGTTTGAAAGTATTGTATGTGAGATGTATTTTAATTGATACTTGACAAACTTTCCAGCTGCAGCATTAGTATGGGTCCTCATTTGTAATACAGTAAGAGTCCTTTTAGTTCTTATATTGCAGTTTATAACAGCACCTAGTCTCCACAGTCTCTGCTTCACATCTAAGTGCTGATGCTGCAACTCTGTGAGGATGCTGATGGCACAACCCCGAGCAACATTCAAGCACATAATGATCATTTTTAGTGACACAAACTTGTAATAAAAAAACAGACTGCACAATGTCAGAGGTCAGTAATGCCCTCTGACAGTGTCAGTGCAGGTTTTTCATCTCTCTTTGAGAAGTGACTGGGGTTAAAGAGGCTTAGAACAAAGCAACTTGAGGCATGGTGTCATTGCTCAACAGTCGACGGTGATACATGCCCTTTACAAAAGAATTGAATAAACCAAATCAAGACTTGATTGAACACCCTTTTTTATTCTGCTTTAAATGTATAATTAGACTTTTTTTGTTTGGTTAATGGTCATCAAATACAACATGCAAAGAATAATTTATTCAAAACTGCACTGATGACCTTTGTAAACATTAAAATTAATTAGCTTTTTGGAAAAGAGCAGGAATCACTGTTTCACATTCTGCGAAGTGCAAATTCATAAGATTTTACTCCTGCTACGATCAGCATGCAGTGAACACATTAGGCTCTTTTTACTGTAGCAGTCTGTGAGACACTAATCTGTCTGAACTCCTGCATGTTCCCTGCCTCAGAACTACATTAGAGAGCAGAAGCTGACATTTAGTTCTAGGCTTTCAGTAACTGAGAATCATCAAGTCTCAATCTAGCCCATGACATTCATTATTATTAACCTGCTAGTTAGATATTAAGTCAGGTCTTTGCCAGCAGCACAGTTGGATTTACAGAGGGGGGAAAAAAATCCACCTTGGGAGGATTTCCACTATAGGTTGACGCCATTCATCCATATGTCACATCCTTAAGGCCCTTTATGATGAGGGATGCGCACTGGGTCACTAGTGAGCTGTATGTAATGATTTGTTCAGTCCCAGAAGAGGTCCAGTCTCGCAGTGGACCCCAGGTGGCCTGTGGCAGCAGCAGCTACAGGAAAGCGCAGCAGATTACCACATAGCCTCGCAATTTGTACACAATTAGATCTCTGGGGGGGAGCTGCTCGAACTTTGTGTTGCATCCGCTCTTAATTCTATGCAAGCTGCTGGCACGATAGAGAAGTGTGGAAATGTGAGGATGGCTTTGAAAATATGACGGCAGATGTACAAATTTGTTAATACTGGTGAGATAATTAGTGATAAATTAATATGAATAAATGAATGGGAATAAATAACTAGTCAGACATCAGAGTGCTGTATGAAAGCTGTGGCATCCATTTCTGGAAGTCTATTTGTTCATCTGATTTGATTTGATTCAAATTTTAAAAAATCTGCTACTGCAACAATGCAACCTAACATGCAATGTTATTATTACTTCCTGCCTTGAGTAATACTTTGCTCCTCTGTATGCAGCGCACAATGAGCTCACAGGTGGTCCAACTCCAGCAAGCTTCCTTTGTCTATAGGATATTATGCATTTTTTTTCTCTTCCTTGCATGTGGCTTTATTTGTGCTGCTTTTAAATTTTAATTTAAACTTTATGGGACCTTGGAGAGCGTTCAGCCAATAATACTCCTGTGCCACACAATATACTAATGCCATCATGTGCACTCTCAGTCAGGGAGAGCACTGTGCTGAAAACCTGCACTGTGTGAAGATCAAATAATACACTGAGCAGCAATATTGAGGCATAAATTGGTATGTACTGTAGCGAAGACATCATGTAGAGGGCCAGAAAGATTGCCCAATATCTCATTTCTCAAAAGCACATTGCTCTGCTCTTACAAGTGGAGACTGTGGACGCACTGACTGCTCCGTGTTCGTTCATCTTGCTATACAGTATGTTTGCTTAACTTTTTATGTGTCTGCCCAGCAGAGATTCATTTTCTCCATGGAGAGTGAAGAGTACACATTTTGACACCAAAGCACAGAAATTGTCACTGTGCTGCTGACATTATTGGAGCGCCACAGATGCTCCCAATGTGGTACTTCCTTATATTGTCAGCAGTGTTGTGAGACAATAATAGTAGCAAGTGTCTGAGTATGAGTGAGGGACTTGTGTTGTACAATACAAGCAAGTTTAATGACTTAAGTCAGAGATAGCATCCAATAAGTGTGGAAGGGTTAGATCTGAAGTAATAAGATAGGACTGGCTCTTTTTATGAGAAATGTAGCGTGTGGACTGTCAGTGTATTCTCTCGCTTTGAAAAGTAAAATCAAAAGTGTGTGGATACTCAGCCACTGCAGAGGCTGAATGTTGTATTGACTTTACATAACCCACATATGAGGTGTACCTCATAAATACAGACTTTTGCCAAGTAAACTGTACATTTTACCGTTATTGCAGCATTTGAAATGTCCACAGAGGAAATTAAATTATGCGATACATGCTTGCTCATGAAAAAACATTTCCAAACAGCCTGCAGATGTGTTTGCTTTCATAAATGTGATGTCATGCAAATATGGCCCTTTAAATATCACTTTTTGCAGAGCAAGCCATTTCCTGTAAACTACAACAATAAGTCATGGAGACTTTCAGTTCTATATCTATATATTTAATGATTCCACCATTGTTTCTGATTAAGTATCAAATATTTTAGTTAATAGCCTTCACTTAATTGCTTCTCCAGTTTTACTGCTGCTGCTGTCCACCCATCAAACCTAGTCCAACACTGTCCTCACATGACTCAAGCAGCCAAGCAAAGATAAATGATACCATGAAGTCAGAGACTAACTGCAGCTACACATGGGTTATTTTTTGTAGCAGTGCTTGTGCTCACTCCATTTACAGTGGATCAATATCCTGCTGTGTGAAGTGAGTGAGAGTAAAATGAGGGGGCTACTACGCTGAATAAATCCTGCAGTGGTACCTGTAGCACTCGCTAAGTAGTCAAGCCATGCAGCATCTGACATTAAGCTGCTAATGTCAGCATGAAAGAGAAAACGTTCACATTTGTGACAGATTTGGGATAGATGTATTAAAAATGAAGAAACTAAACATGCAATGCATGTGCACACCAGAGTGGTTGATTGTCAGCATCCTTTTTGTAAGAGCTAATTCATGCACATACTGTATCTTGGTCTCTGCTTACTCATTAATAAATATGTACCAGTAAATTTCACTACTGCCTTTACATGAACCATTGTTTATATTATCCTCTACCTGTTATAATATTCTAAATATTATTATTATGGGTACATTTGTGCACTCTGAGTACCCTCATGCAGCTTTTAAAGAAAATAATTTAAAAACGAAATTTTGGTTAGATTTTTCCAATTGATGGGTGCTTAGGTGATCCTGCCAAACTATTTAGTTTTTTTTGCAAACCTTGCAGTGATGTAGCAATGTACTCCAGGATGTGTTAGTACACTCTGACAACGTTACACCCAACCACAATTATCAAAGATGCTGACAGACAAATTTGAAACTTTCAACCACAGTAGGCATTGAAACACTGCTTTCCAGACTGGTGGACATACAACAACAACAACAAGACAAGGTCCTCAACAACCTCAATCAGCTTCTTATTATTTTGTCTGTGCTTTCTCTCTCTGGTTTAAACAGACCAGGGCTCTGATAGCAACATTTGAATAAGAATCCAGAAACAGCTGTGGAGCTGTTTGCTCATGTTGCCAGACAACTGTCAATCAAACTGGATGAAAACAAACCACACCTATACAGTTCTGATGTGTTTTTGAGTGTTCAACTCCTATTAAAGAATACTTTTGTTTTTCAATTTGAGTGTTACATATGTATTAATGAATATTTAATGCTATAGAAAAATATACAGTTGAAGATGTGACACTAAGTTTATAGGGACATTAAAACAGGCCAGGTCTCTATACTACTAATATTGTGCAGTGCAGTGCCCGTTCAAAACTTCTGTTTTGGGGCCAATTTCTTGGCCTTCGGGCGCTACTTCACTGCATAGAAAAAATTAACACAGTTGATGTAAGAGTATATACACCAACAACATGAAAGAAACTAACATTCTATTATGCACATATTATATAAATTATAATAATATTTATTATTAGTTATTTTCTCATTTCAAGGGCTCCTAAAATAAAGTGGAACGATCGTATTGGGCTCAAAGATTGTTCTTATTTTTCTGTGCCTTTAGTTCAGATTTGAGTGGGTGTGTTTGCTCCAAAGAGTTTTGCTTTGTCTGTCATTCACAATTGTAGCGGCCCCGGAGCTCCACCCTGCCCCTGCACAGAGTAGAGTGGCTTGCTGATTGCTGGTTTATTCAAAGTGTATTAACATTAAACGTATTGCTAACCAAATTGCACTAAATAAACACTGCGCTTTCTTGGGACCCCAGCCATTCACCTGCCAAGTGTGGAGTCGATTGGATGAACAGTTAAAAAGATAAGTGAAATACATACATACATACATACATACATACATACATACATACATACATACATACATACATACATACATACATACATACATACATACATACATACATACATACATACATACATACATACATACATACATACATACATACATACATACATACATACATACAGAGACTCCTTCCTTTAGTAGAAAGGTGTTATTTATCCTGTACTGTGCTACACACAGTAGTTATATACTGTTTACACAATATGTATCAGGAAAGTCCATTTCTGGCCATTTTTCAATATCCACAGACAAAATGACTGTTTGGTGCTTCATACAGACTACTGTCAATGAAGACTTTTACCTTTTCATGAAAATATGTCTTTTTTATATTTTGGTATTGCAGCTCTGTCCATTCATTGCAGCACTGCAAAGTTTGTTTTACCATTCAGTGTTGGTGAGGGAGGGTGGTACTGTTTCACATGAAAAAGTGACGTCAGTACAAATCTCCTATAGGACGAGTCATTCTCATTTATGCTGCTTTCTTCAACCTCCCCCACTTGTTACAGGCGCTGTCATTCATTATGGGTTGTATCAGGGGAAGAACAGGGCAGCATGTTTTAATAACAGCCTTTACTGTTTATGACAGGTGAAACAAATACTATAAATTAAAAAATTAATCATTTGATTCTCAAATGGAATTTAGACCACATCCACTTATTCTAAATGTGTAGAAATCAAACAGAAGGAGTGTTTTCTGCCCTCAAACCTTATCTTTAGTGAAAGGGTTACTTGTGGCACCATGCAGCTTCAAAGAGCCACCCTGCCTAGCATCCACAAATAGAAAATTTGAAGGGGAATTTTAAATGGAAATGGATTAATATTTCACCTCAGCATTGATTCATGCTGCCACTGTAGACATTTTCATGTGCGAGTGTGTTGCTTATGCAAAGGCATGTGGTGACGTTACAGTGGTCTTGATCTGGCACATCCTCTCATTTCCAGTGTGCATTAGAAGTAATGGGCCTCCTGTGTGGAGCATTGCTGTCATCACCACTTAGTTTGTCACCCCAGCTGCCTGCTCTGTCATTTTCCCATTCATAACAGTGGTAGAGATAACAGGGGTTGAGGCAATAAAGGCTATGGTGAATGGAAGGTAGTATTATTATTGATTTGTGGTGTTTGTTGACTTCATCCTGAAGAAATATATGACATTTTCTATGATTGCACATTAGTGAGAAAGGTCATTTCTCAGGTGACATTTTATGTATCAATTTAAGCCGGTAGAATGGTTCTGTTTTATGAAGCAAAACACTGATGAAATGTGCTGAAACTTCCACTGGCATTACAAATAAAGTATATTTCAGTTAGAAACCAAATTCAGTGGAAAAAACATACAAGATACTGTTGTTGTAACATGGGAAATATAGACAAATTTCGGAGAGGAATAGTTACACATTTCCATAAAAACTGAAATTAAAGTTTGTTATGTTGTCATGTGTCAGTCCTGTTATTAGATTTTCTGTACCTTCCCCCTACCTTAACCTTATATTGTCTCCTCTACATGTTGCACAGGTGAAGGACAGGGGAAATCTATTTTCATTAAAGTTGCATGATGGAGCCTGAAGACAACCGGCAGTCACATGAACACAATCGATGGTAGTCCCTCATGCTCTGGTAGTTTGTCACCAAGGTGACGTAGAGATGTGCTTTGAGTTGACTCTTGATACAGTACTAAAGGAGGTTCAAGTGCCGACCCGCAGAGAAAGACTGCAATACTGTTCTAATTGATTAAGAAGCAGGTTGGAGTGCGACCGGGTTTTATGATCTGTGCATTTGCTGTCTGTGAGCTGGATTTTAAGCATGATGACAAGCTCAGTCTGTCTTAAATTTTGAAACACTGTTGTCAAAAAAAGAAGAGGAGGGAGAGAAGTAGCAGACAGTTTGCAATTAAATAAGAAATGTTAAAGGGTCAACAGACAGGGCAAGTCATGCCTAGCAGGACTCATCACTTACAGAACGCTGTATTTAAAAAGAAAAAGGTGGTTTACAAATCAAAAGAAATTTTAACTTGCAGTAATAAAAAGGCAATAAGGAAACAGGAACAACACCTTCATGGTTTTCAGATATTTCCCTCAGATTTTGTGTTTAGAGTGTTTTGGGATGAAGTTTGTCAATATGTGATCTTTTATCGCCTCAGGGCCTTTTCACACCTGAAAGTGTGAACCAAGGCACATGTTTTTGTTACACTGCATACATTGCATCCAGTTAGTTTTGATTTCACATTGCAATTATCTGAGTGCACTAAAGAGTTTTACATGACATACCTACATCCTGTTATCATCACCCATGTAGGGTGTGTCTTCCTATACTTGACATTGATTGGTTTGTAGACGGCTGTGTGTCTGATGTCAGTGTGCTGTCAATTCGTTGGTTCAGTTTGAGATAACAGAGAAAAATGAACAGATTAATTTCATTGCCACTATAATCATATTATTGTGGCTAACACTGCTGAAACTGGGGAAGACTACACCACCTTAATGGTTGAGTTTGCTTGGCAATTTGTCCTTCTCACTGGTCGATGCACCGCTTTTTCTAATGCACTTTTGTACACCGCTGCCACCGTTTCTTTATCTCCAGGTGACCTTGCTCTCCTGTCCTCTCATATCTTCTCTCTCTCATCCTCTTTGAAAATACCTTAAAAGTGTCTGCATTTTTTCCATTTGACTTTTTATAACTACAGTGCTACAGTGGTTCATTGTTTCTTTTTTCCAGTTTTGAGGATAGCCTGTCGAAGCTTTAACCGGTCCAAAAGTCAGAAACAGCCAAAAAATGTTTTCACACTAGATCAAGATCGTGCGGCTGACAGATTTCAAACCTGTAATTTTGGTTCAGATCAAACTGAAAAGTCAAAAATTCCGGACCAAACAAGGTAGGTTTCAAGGGCCCTTAATCCCACACCTCAGATTAAAGTGTCAAGTACAGTAGACTGCTGTGAAAGTCAGTGACCACGTTCTCATTGTGTGTTTCCTTGTACTGTATGTATTGTACAGTCGCTATGAAAGCTTAACGCATGGCAAGAAAACACAAATGCAAAACGCAAATCGACAAAACACAAGCAAAGAAAGAAAACATCTTAAACAAGTTGACAAAGTGAGGAAACATAACCAAACACAGAAATGCTGCATGTGGCACAGAAGAGAAATGAGTACTAGTTAATAATCCCCTGGAAACTTCTGTTGTTTTGTAACTCATTTCTGTGGTGTTCAGTAAAAAATGCAGCATTTCTGTATTTGGTTATTTACCCACTTCACAGCATGTTTTATTCTCAATGCTGCACATGTCAAATTGGTGAAGATCTTTTCTTCATTTTCCTTTTTTGCTTTGGTCTATTTGCATATGTTTTCTAATGTTGCCGTGCGTTGAACTCTTAGGGCCACCGTAGTATTGTGATAAATGAAAGATTTTTCCTGAAGATACTTATTCTAACAACCAACATTTTTTTGCCAAATCTGATTATGAATCACTAATTATACCAAAGTTTACTTTAATGAGATGCAACAGTTTCAAATTGAATGAGATCCACTTTGCACT
Organism: Scomber scombrus; assembly: GCF_963691925.1. Lineage (NCBI taxonomy): Eukaryota > Metazoa > Chordata > Actinopteri > Scombriformes > Scombridae > Scomber > Scomber scombrus. The sequence goes on from NC_084972.1 coordinate 10,610,576, forward strand.
TGTCAGCAGATGAAAGGAGGAGGGAAACTGGGTTGATGGAACAGGTGGTAGACATGAATGAACAGATCAATATTCTATCTAATAAAAAATCATTCAAAACAAACACTTTCAGCTCCTCTTGTTTGAGAGACACAATAGCAGTACTGATCCATTCAGCAATGTCTATGAATGTTTTATCTCTTTCAGCTAAAGACACAAACAAACCTCTAGGACCTCCAAAAATGAACAAGAAAAAAATTCATCATGGGCTGCTAAATTTAGCTATATGCATCATACAAAATACACCCTCCTCCAAAGCAAATGATGCTTTTCTCTGCGTTGAGCAGGAACAGTACTGTACCATGACGCCACATTGAAGGACTTTGTAACCAAGGCAACCAACAACAGGCACAGAGAATGGTCAGATTAGCCGGTGAAGTGTGAAGAGGAAGCATTTTAGATTTTACACCAAGCAAAATGGTCAAGCTGACTTGCATCAAGGCAGTCTATAAAGAAGCATAAATTAACCCTTTCACCTCAGTAGTTATTACTTCCAACAGCCTTTAAAACGTTATGAACACCTCAACAGATTTGGAAGTTACATAAACAAACGCAGCAGCTTCCGCTTGAAAACCAGATCTGCATGTTTTGAAATAAAATGAGATTTTATGCTAAGCACAAATTCACAAAGAAATATTTAAATAGCAGGCTCATAGGCTGAGGGCATGTAGCTGAGCACAAGGCTGGAGATGAGCTAATCACAGACTTCAGGAAAGAGCTTGGTGGAGGTGGATGCCTCCATTAGCGACAAGGATTCACACCTCAGTCATTCATCTCACCACCTCCCACCGCACTGACCCCCTGTCACATGTTCTGATTCACCTGGCTCCTTGCCACTCCTCCTTGCTTGTTCTCTCAGCATGTTCATGAGCCTTTCTCTCTCTTTCTCTGGCTCTCTCCTTAAGGAGCACACAGAGAGCAGATTAACTGTATCACTGCCTAGACAAAGCAAGAAAACAGAGGAAAGTATATTTAGGTACAGACTGCTACTATTGACTAGAGAAAGGCCTCAGAGATAGGCTTTTTTCATTCACGTGGGAGGAAAAGAAGCATGAGTCCAGCTTTGTGGTGGATAGTAGGTTTTTGTAGTGCAGTGAGACTGCTCTTCCAGCCGCATCAACTTATACGAGAAAGACCAAGCATGCATTAGAGGACCAACCCCATGGGCATTCAGTGTTAAGGCTTCGATTTTCCCAGCACACATTTGTGCTGTGGACACTTGTTTGCAGCCATGTATAATGGTTTTAAATGAGTCAAGCAGTTTAAATTGGCTTCATTGTGTTGGCACAGTTGCAAGCTATTTCTGCCAGGAACAGTGTCGTCATGAGGATGAAACTAGACATAAGACATGTGAGACATGATTTTAATAGAAACCAACATAAATACAACATACTTGCAAGTTTGTTTTAATTAGAAGAAGTATACAACACGTGCATAAATAGACTGACAAATGTGTTTCTTTAGTAGTTTAATGTTAATTTTTGACTTTGAGGAAACAACAGTCACAGCAATGCAACCTCAATGTCCATTTAGAAGCTGTTCTGGAGCTTTTGGTCATACTACATGGACTTCATTGGTGGATGGGATTTACCCAGTTCTCACGGAATTGTTGATGTCAGGAAAAAAAATTGAGATTTGAACACGTAAAATTCCATGACATTGGGACAACCTCCCAAGAACATCATCTAATATGATTTAAAACTCAAGAACAGCTACTAAATGGACCTTGTAGTGAGATTTTTCTCTTAATTAGTACTTTTGTACTTTAATGCATAATTCATACAACCCTATATTCTGTGTTTTCTATATATTTTATATTTTATATGACCTACAAACCATATATAAAATGTATGAAAGCCTATAGTAGTGTTTGCAATCTATATGAAAACATCCATGATCCTGTAGGATGTTTATGGAAGGAAAAACTACAGAAGTACATGAGGTGTTGACAGTTGTGTCTGATGTGATGAACGTCATTGGTGTTTGCTGGGATCAGATGATAATCAGTGGTGTGCATGATTTACACACCCTGCCTAAACTTTTTCACCTAAAAGTAAAACAAAAGTATAACAATGTGAATTTACTGTATAATATCCTCTGGCATAAACAATACAGGAAATGGAGCTGAATTGCAGTGCAGCACAGGACTGGTAAAGGTTGGACCATGTCGCTTTCCCCTTGAGAAGAACAAATGTGTTCACACTGTGGGTGTGAAACATGCATGAATGCCTAGAACAATTTAAGCAATTGGCTGAAATGCAAACTAGATGACGTTTTTTGGGCTGCTTGGTGTTTGCGTGTGTTCAACAGGAAATGTAGCCAGCATGGGGATAGGGTTTACTTGGCTTTGCTGAGAAGCAGGTGGGCCAGACTGGTGGGCAGGCGGTGCTGTGATTCCATGGGGACTATCGAGGCCATATGCAGGACAGCCTCCCACCCCTCACTGGGTTTGACCTTACAGTGGGCCACAACACATGTACTCATCCGAACCTGAGGAGGGAGAGTGTGTGTTCCCACCATGCAAAGTACTTTCTATACCAAGAATATGTCATCTCATGCAGATAGGCAGTTCTGTTCTTCTGCCTCACCCATGTGACCATTGCGTAACCATGGAAACAGGGCTGTTATCTTTCATTTACACTAAGTTCAAACTTTTAAGCCTCTGCGGCTCTATTCAGTCTGCAATTAGGACTTGGATTCGATAAAAGTCATTCAGCAGTGTCTCCTACTTCTGTTTACCTGCACACAGCAAGAAATACAGCTGCTCTCTGCTGCAATTTGTAAAGCAGCCAGAAATTCAGTGCAAGTTGGTTTCTCTCGCTAAGTATCCAAAAGCACGCAGCAGTGACACCATCCTAATTTTCATGAACATTCTGTCAAGACAGATTATGTATTCTTCATCCAACTGGGTAGTCTTCCCCAGAGAGATTAGCTTGTAAATACTATGAGGCTGTAGAGAATATTACAGAACTGACTTACATTACAAATTAAAACACTGTAGGTTTTGTGCAAAATTAGAGGCGGAAACCATAATGCATTAACCTTAAACATTGTTCCTGACAAAAAGAGACAGCAGACAAACAAATGTTTATTATAACAGATATAGTGATGATTCAGTCTTGTCAGAAGAGTCAGTAAAGACTTTAGCGCTTCGACACACATCAAGGGACATCAGTCCTGAGCAGCAGCAAGATAAATCCCCTGTGGAGTCCAGACATTGGTGGTGGTGGCAGCTGATGAATCTGCTGTGACTGATAAGGCTGATGAAGCTGATGAAGTGATGAAACTGATGAATCTGTGAAGACTAGGTGGTGATGGGGTGGTGATGGGGCACCCATAACATCAGCATGAATGCACAAAAGGCGGGGAGAGAGAATATATTTAAAAAGACAGCAGCAAGATGAGGATGAAGGCTAACATTGGGGGTGCATCTCTGTGCTATTGGGTAGATATGACCAGCTGTTGTCAACAGCTGACTTCTCAGTTGACAGCTTTGCTGGCAATGACAGCAAAGGAAATTATGAGTGCGCATGCTCGAGGGATGTGTGTATTGAACCTGCAGGAGCTGTCATTTTGTAGCCAAAGCACAAACATTAAGAGATTTAATATCCTCAATTTTTACACATTCAGTGAATCAACCTGCTCTCACATAACATGTCTGACAAATCATCTCAGTATGACAATGTTTTAAAGACCTCTGCAAAAATCCTGGATACTGCATTGTTTCCAAATAATAGCCTTTATTTACTTTATTTACTTAACTGCAGAGGGGTACATGGCCTTTACTAGAAACAGGCTTATATCGGAGAGATGCCTTTATTTCTAATTACTAAGGAAAACATAAGTATGTTTGCTCATATTTAAGTATAAAGCCTCCTTGTTTTCTGATCTTCTTCAGTTTGCACTGTTAAATTTTTGTTCCTGCATTACCAGTAACCCACATACGCAGACAAGCGGAACAATAATTCGAGCTCTTGAGTTCCATCTGAAACATTTTGGCAGTGCACCACTTAGCTGTAGCATGTGGATAGCATGCTCACGGATGTATGCTCACAAGCTTAGCCAAGTAACCCTGGTTACCCATGCTCATGTAGTGTTGTTGCTGTCATTATTATTAAATATGCACAGTTATCCCTGTATTTAAACTATATTGCACCTCCTCCGTTCCCCTCCCCTCTCTGTGACGGTTGGCTAGAGGGCTACATATGTATTCATAGAACTGGGGTTACATTCAGGTAACGACTATTTTTGCTTAACTTAACTATGCACATTATATAACAGGCACCAGGAGTTTATCCACCGTTGTTTTTTCCCTGGACTTCATTTGTTCGTGTTAACCTTGCCCCCAGCCATTGGCAGAGACCCAACTTTTAATTGACTACCGTCTTTTAATTGAAAAAAAAAAAAAATGGTATCTATGCCCCCAGCTTTCTTTCTGCCGAGACTCTGTCAAGTTGTGTCTTGTCTAATTAATGACTACAGAAATTTACCGTTGGCTCATTTGTGCATGGCCACACAGAGCCATGGGTCATATTTTGTGATGATCGCTAAGGTAGAACAGCTAATTTGTCAACTTATATTCATTGAGTAGTAAGTACAAATCCTACCCAGCATGCTGTTTTAGTAGCAAAGATGATCAGTCTCACAAATATACACACGCACACACATGAGAGGAACCACTTATTTGAAAATGTGACGCTTTCTTTACTCCGCCGCTCACAGTTGTGCCAGCAGAGTGTGGCTGTCAGATCAAAGTACTGTACTTTAGACTAATATTACAAATCCTGTCTGCTCTACATGCATACTGATGAGCTTTCTGCCTTAAAGTGCCAGGCCAAACTGTACAGTGTTTTCTTTAAACAGTAGAACTAAATAAATAAAACATTTTAGAATAAGAAGTTTAATGTTGCTGCATGCCAGCCATAGTTTATTAATCTGGACATTTTTTCACCTCAGCAACTTTTTTATTAAGAGGTTAATGAAGCAAGCTTAGTTTAATTAATTTTTAAAACATTATTTTTATAGTTTTAATTTGAGGACAATGACAATTTAGTTTTCTAGTAAGTAAATGGTTTTAGTTTCAGTTTCATGGTTTTAATTTCATTTTGATCTTCGATTAAATTTTGATTAGGTATGATTGCTATTTCACTTTGTTTATTTAGTTTCAGTTTTCATTAACTATAATCACCTTAAAATGTTGTTATTCTATCAGTTATTGCCTACACAGACCATTTCTGTTTAGAGGTGCAATATGTAAGAATTGGCCACCTCATCCAAATAAATAGGTGGGCAGCTTATCTCGACCCCACCCTTCCCCTCAAACACATCACCCAACCACCATTATCACTCACTGAATATAATCTGTGAGATATCAAACCTCTACAGAAACATTACAGCCAGCAATAAGTTACTAAAGAGCTGCACAGATCAGAATGCAGTTACACCACAGAGATAAGTTACAACATAACTCTAATTAACAACTAAATATCGACACACTACCTCCATGGAAGGTCAAATCATAAAATGTCACAGAACAACACAGTAATCCAATAGAGACCTAATTTATTGATCTGATATTTCAATATCAATCTAGTTTACTATAATATGCTATGATGCCACTTGGCTCATGCCAGCTTTCACTTGGCTGGTGTAATACAGTGCAGTTCAGGCTGCTCCGACAACATCAGTACAGCTTTCCAAATAGGTGTTATTTGGATGAACTGACCCCATATTGGGAATTAGCATGGTTATTTTCTGAACTGAAAACATATTATAACTTAATAAAGTGATATATTGACAGTCCTACAGCAAAGATTATAGCATCTTTCAGTCTGGTTCAAAATATCTGCAACTTAAACATTGTACCTTTAAAAAAAAAAGAAAAAAGAAGGAGAATAAAAAGTAGAACAAAAAAGTAGAATGACTGATCAACAGTTCTTGCTAACATCCTCTGAAATGCATCTATTGGCATTTTGTTGCATCAAAACGTGACTGGATTCCCTTGATGTAGACAAATGCTTTTCTAAACCTGCAAGAGTTTGCAGAGTTGCCTCACCACTAATGAGTGCAACATTAATGTTTAAATATCTCAACCATACTGAAAAGCACCTTTATATTTCAACATGGCCAATGTACATCCTACATACAAGAATCCAACATACAGCACAAAGTAAAAGGCTATTAGTCATTACTACATATATACATTATGTATGTTGTACTGAATAATCTGTGTTTCCTTTTGCACTTATTGTATGTTATTATATTATATTTGGATCAGATAGTGGAAACACACCAGCAAATGAAACCCTAGCAGTATGTAGTCCCATTATTTGTTTTGTTTGGCAAACAATTCAATTTGAACTGCAACTGAATCACAACAGAACCACCATTCTGCCAAAAAATGTAATTCCCTATCCTGTTCTCTTTGTCTCTGATATAAAAGCAGATTCATTCAAACACAGTATGCTCTGATGACTGACTGACCAAGTTACAGTGCATAGATACCTTTTCAGTTGTAGACAAACACATGTACAATATGTGTGTGTTCGTAATATAACATGGATAACTAAATTCAATATTCAAGCTTGAGCTAAAGGCTTTCTGTATACATTTGGCTGAACTACACATGTATGTGCATGAAAACACCTGCACAGTTCAATACCTCAATACACATACCTGAGTGTGCAAATGTATACACATATACAACACCCTGGATGTGGTAAATAAAAACATTTAAAGTAGGATTAGTGAAAGACATGATCTGTCCTTAATATAATTCATATCTCATTCCAACAACTGTGCGTTAGATTTTCATGTTGCAGCACACAACAAAACGGCACAAAAGAGGAGTCGAGACAAGCATCACATTAACTAACATGAACTGATACAATATCATTGTTCCATTTTCTAGGCTTCACTCCAAAGCAGCAAGCGTTAGAGAGAAACTTCTCTTTGATTTCACACCAGGTCCTCAGACAACAACAGCTCTGCAGCAGTCCAACCCAGTACTTTTCATCCCCTCCAAGAACCTTGTAACACACTTCTAACAAACAGCAGCATGGTGCCCTGGCCGTGAAGTTGGGTTTTATTTGCTCTCTCTGAATAAAAGAGAGTTTAAATGAACACAAAGATGGCTTTCAAGATTTGACTGGGATGAGGAGCTGTTAAAATCTAAACTGGTTATCTTTTGAACAATAGGGAGGACTTTGCATGCAATTTAATCATTAATGCCTCTTTTTTTTCTATCTGTTACACTGCATTGTGCCGATTTGATGATTGGCTCCAGCTGAATATAAACATATGTATATATGAGTTTGCCCTGCTTTTGCACAACAGTGTGAAACCCTTCACTGCAGTATTCCTGTTTTTGCTGACTCATTGTTTTAGCTGAATACAAATATTTCCTCCACCAGAGCTCAAGTTCTGGCAGTTGCAGAACCGAGACAGCACATCCACAGTTGTATTAAAACAATTGCTTCATGTCAAAACTTAGGATAACTTTAGTGTCACTGTACAAGAAAAAACAATGAAATTGTTGTTTGGAGAAAGCCTAGATGCCTAATTAGGAATATAAACTATACAAAACATATAATATATATCAAAATATATAAGAACAAGTGGAGCTAGTGGTGCAGCAAAGTTGAGATAAATTGCAGAGAACGGATTATATTTGAGGAAGGGGTGAAACAAATAAAGGTCACAGTGGCTGATAAATAATTCCGTTATTGCATTATTTCATTATTGATTGTATTTTACAGTCATATAGTATTGTTAGCTTGCTTTTTCTTATGCATATTTAATGTTAATTCCAGCATTATGTTTGATCTTTTACATAACATATTTTGAAGTATTTTGCTAAAAAGTGGAGCCTTTGCACTGCCCCACTAAGGCTATTTCATTAGCAGAAAGACATCACATAGAATGAATATAAACCATGCAGATACCCACATCTTCATCACACATGCATTGCCTTTGAGCAATGTATTCATCATAGCGCATTCGGTTTCAGTTGTGCTGGACTTCAGACAAAACCCTCCAGATCCGCCTTGTTTTAAACATCAGGCTGTGGGTGCAGCAGCACCAGCCTCAGCCCCCCCTCTCTGTCAAAGGCATTTCCATGCTCTGAACTTCCTATTTTCAGTTCAGTGAAACGATGATATAAGAAGCCTCCTCTCCCCGGTGGAGAATAGAGCTGTTCAAACTGAATGAGAAGAGAGAATAAAAGATGGAGCTAGCACGCAATTCTATGCAGAGATACAGTGGGAACTAATGACAGTATTAGACACAATCTATTTACTTTACACAGAGGAGGCAAAACACAACAGATTGTGTGAGAGGACAAGGAGAGGGTACTGGCAAGAATTTGATATCATATTATAGTTCAGGAAAAATGTGCTTTGTTTTTGTGCCTGCAGTCTCTAAAAAAGACCTCGGTCCCTTTGCCAGGAAGATGATGCCTGTCATCTGACAATAAATTCCCTCTGTGATGAGACTTTGCTTTATTTGTGTTGTTTTGTTATCGGCATGGTTCCAGGGATGGAAATATCAGTCTGGTGGATGGTCCACCAGTTTGGTCCAGACTGAAATATCTCAACAATTATTTGATGGATTTCTGTGAAATGTTCTACTGACTTTCATGGTCTCCAGATGATGAATCATTTTCCTTTGTTGACCCACTAACTTTAATATACAGACAGTATTGGCACTAGATATTGTACACATTCATGGTCCCTAGAGGATGAATCCCTCTGACTTTGGTGACCCATGAACTCCTTCTCTGTTGCCACTATATTTTTGTACAAACATGCATTGAGCCCAGAGGAAGAATTGTAATCTTGGTTTATTATCAAATATACCTGCAAAGCTAATGGCATTCTCATTAGCCTCAGCTGTACTTTGTGTTTACTGCTAATGAACAAATATATAAGCATTGTAACAGAACACATTAAAATGGTGAATGCAGTAAACATTATACCTGCTACATCATTATGAGCATGTTAGCAAGCCAATGTTAGCATTTCACCTCCAAACTGTCTCATTCTCTTGGTTTTGTTGCCATTTTACTCTGAACTGAAGCTTGTGCACAACAATCTACAATTCAAAGAAAATCCTTTGGTGCAACGACTGGAGCTCATAAAGAACTCACATCTTAGGGTTTTTTTTCATTCTGAGTCATCACTGCTCATACTGGTGAAAGCAGATTTAGGAGGTGGATAAGATTAGAGTCAGAGGTGGCTGTCGCTGCAGGTGAGGACTTGATGGAACCCAGTAGTATGAGAAAAGGAGATGGAATATAGAGTATGCCAAGCGTGGAGGCACAGTACTAACCAGAGTTTCTCCATTCAACTAATATGATTTGTATCTTTCCAACATAAAGAAAATACTGTTAATACTATTGCAGCCAGAGCTGGTGATCTACTGTGGATCCATGCACCCTTGCAAGGAGTAGGAGAGACAGTGTCTGCTGTATCTGCACTCGCAGCATAGCCCTGAATGCACTATTAAACAGGATCTCAGGGCAGATGTCATTAAAATACAGACTTTATTGTGCAGTGAGTCTAATTCTGTGTCTAACACATAGACTGTATAAAGTATTGGATGTAACCACCATGAGGTCACACACTGGTTTGGTGGACTCTTGTTCTGAAGCCTCAAGTTCATCATTTTGACCATCTCCATCTTGGTGTTTTGGAGCCAGAAGTGACCATATTTGAATGAAAGGGTAGAGCTGAGGAAGAGCACGCCAGTGTCCAACTGTAGCATCTCAAGCTCTGCTGTGGTAGCGACTTGTCAATCACAAGGTAGCCCTGCCCTTAAGCATACACTGCTTTTGTCTAAATGGGGCCATAATTTACAAAATGAACATCCTGCTGCCTCCAAGACTTGAAACTAGCGATTGAGGCCATAAACTCATCAGGAAAATGTCCACTGAGGTAATAAATAAAGTGAAAAATAGGGTAATTTTACCGTAGACTTCTATTCAATCGTATGTCTTTTTAGAGCCAGTGGAGTTGGCCTCTGGTGGCTATGAGAAAGATTTTAAGGTTTAAATCAATTCTGTATTGACTTCATTTTTCAGATCTCAAGCGATCTCATGTAATACCTCACACAATACAGAAATGTCATGTATGTGAGTTAATGTTGGACAATATGGAATTTGACTAGTCTACCATAGCCTAAGGTTGCCTTCTGCTGCGGTTCACCTACAGTGCAACAATTTCACTCAAGCTCGCCACAGGAAATAGTTCATCTGACAGTGGGGGGGCATTCACTGCGGTGTAGCATTGTTTGCTTTCAAATGTTATCACCTTCCAGTCTCCTCCTGTCAGTTTCATTAATGAGCTTCCTTGAATTTACTGCTCATAATTTGAGCCTCTTTTGCGCCATCAATTTCACAGTCAGCACTCTGAGGGGACTTTCAATTAGTGTGAGCTCGACATTAAAACCGAGCCTGCTTTATTTATCTCTGCCTTTAGATGATAATATTTCATGTAATGTCGATCTTATGTGTGGCAATTAAAGTTTCTGTCCACTGAAGCGGCAGGAACAGAAATCTAATGAGATTGGCTGAGCAAAGACTTCTGTGATTCTGTGGTGAGGAGGAGCTAGGCCACTGGGTCCTCATGTAAACATGTAAAAGACTTTTTTTGCAGTCAGGAGGATATTGTGCTTCATTTAAATCATGGTTGAATTAAAGTGTGAAGCTCTGACTTGAATATTCATGTTTGTATAAATCATAAGGAAAAATACATATACACACCAGCCCAGTAAAAATAAGGAAAGAAAAGAAAAACTGGCATCATCAAAGTCACTATGTGTTTAATTTCTATGTGATTAGCCGATTTTGAATTATTCAGAATGTGAATGAAAAAAGAGACAATCACGGTGCAAATTGGTGCAGACTAAATGTTGATTTTACCCTATTCACCTGTCACAGTGTCTTTCTGAAACTATGTTTAAGTCATTTTATTGAGATGAAATACAAGAAAGAAGAAAAAGAAAAAAAGGATAATAAAAAATAACTGTATGAGACCTCTGCATGACATCTGATACTCTACTATAGATCTATAGTAGAGTAATAACAGCCAGATACACAATAAATAACTTAATACAGGTACTGTTAAGTAGTAGTAAATGCAATGATATGAAGAGTTTGTAGTGTTATCTCTGTCAATATGTTGTGTTTTTGTATATATGAGTGCATTTGTTTTGTCAGTCAGTCAGTCTCACATCCATGCTGAACCTGCTATCATCACACATGCTTTGAGCTTTACCTTTAATAATCCAAAATGTGCTGTTAGCACCTTATGCCATGATAAACCACACTCACACCAAAACGTCACTGTGTTGGACTAAAAATGACGTGAAGGTACAGGAGTTTTGACAGGAGAAACATTTCTTGGGCTAAAATTAGAAATAGTGGCTGTATTCATTGCAAATAGGAAAGGACATAGTACAGTGCAGTATATGGATTCACACTGTAATGCACATATACATGTGTGCATCCAGGCATGCACTCATGTCTGTATGCTCTCACACACTATTCTCCCTCAGGATGGATTGTCTGTAGCTGTTTTATCAAAACAAGCTTTCATTTGTTTTCACACACTCTCTCCATAGGAAAAGCACTTATGTGCCATCTTACCTGAAGAGCACTACACTGTATATATAGGCTGTCCAGGCCACACTGAAGCACCCTCTGGCAGCCATATTTGAGGTCAACAGTGGCCATGCAGGCGTGGGTGGACTGCATTTCTAATCACAATTTGCCCTTTCTCAGCAGGACTGTGCTGCAGTCACAGATATTTTCTTTTTTTTCAGTTCTGCTTCTGCTGACTTACTGATTACTTAACTACTTAGATATTGAATCATTTGTGTTGCTTGTTAGCTATTTGTTATCTGTAATGCTCAATTAACTGAAACTGTAATCATTGACATAACTGTTTTATTAGGGCCCGAGCGGCGACTGCAAGTCGCCTGGCGAAAGCCCTATTGAAATTGTAATGTTTATTATTATTATTATTATTATTATTATTATTCTTCCGACATTTCGTGCCCCAATTTCGCCCCTTTCCCAAATGCGAAAATGCTTATACTTTTGCACGGACGTCCGACCTCATCCGAAATTCGATATTTTTGGGTGGTCGCACATGGTCGATGCAGAATGGCGGAATAGCGCCCCCTACAAAGTCCAAAAATGCCCATAGGGAATTTTGCTAACTTTGTCCTATGCTCACAAAATTCGGTACACATATGTATTATACCCACATATGCAAAAAAGCCTCTTGACCTCATGACCTCAACCCAACAGGAAGTCGGCCATTTTGGTTTTGATTTTTCCTGCCCAAAATTAACTCCTCCCACAGCGTTCGCCCGATCAAGTTCAAATTAGGTACGCAACATCTCCAGACCTAGCTGAGCTTAAGTTGTGCTCTGCGCATCCGTAGGTCAAAGGGCGTGTCTGCCAGGGCTCAACTAACTTTGGCGTGCTCGCCATGTACATACGAGTGGCTCTCACGCCCACATACTTCATCCAATCAGCTTCAAACTTGCTGGACATGATGATGGCTCCGCCCTGAACGTCCCGATATATTAACTTCCCACGTAACTCATAGCGCCCCCCGGTGGTAACAGGAAGTTAACTAAGATTCATTAAAATTACATACTTTGCCCCATCAACTTCATTCAGAACCAGTTGGTGAAGCTACATTATGAAGACTGTGAAGCTACGAGTAATGGCGTCCGTGTGGCGACGCGGGGACCATCAATTCCTCGCCATGAAAATACGTTTGGCTTTTTGATGGCTTTATTGAACTCGTATCATCATGAAAATTGGTACACAGGTCCAGGGTGCCGACCTCAACGTCTCCATTCGCTCATAGGCGATCTCACTCGTGTCGCCCCCTAGTGGAAACAGGAAGTGCCATATTTTACATCATCATTGTGCGATTTCCACAAAACTTCACATGTGTAATCACTGTCCCACCCTGAACGCAACCGCTTGTGTTTTGTTACACTCTACTGCCCCCTGGTGGATGAACCATCAACCTCTCATAACTCCTTCATGCTTTGTCCAATTCACTCCAAACTTCACATGACTGATGAGTGGCCGCCCTGAACACACCAGACCACACCAGACCATATGTGTAACTACCTGTGACTGCCCCCTACTGGATGAACGAAACATTGCATTTTTGGCCTCCTTCCAGGTTTTTTCTCACTTTCTGCTTCACGCCACAGCCCCGCCATGCCTCAGGCCCCGCGGTGGCATGGGTGAGCGAGGGCCCGCCATCGCCGCTTGCGGCTTTAATTTTAAATGTATTTGCACGCATTACCATTTAGTATGGTTAGTAGTATTAACACAAATGATTTACTGCACATTTATTGTGTTTTGAGCAATTTAAGACAACTTTTATTGATTAAGCACTGGATTTATCACCTACTACTACCTAGTTCATTTATTTTTTTGATTTATGTATTCTTTATTATCTGTGAATACATCTCAGAATGGAGTGCATGGGTTCAGACATGAAGAGAAAGAAAATGAAAGACTGAAAATAAAAGTTCCAAAACCTTCCATACAGCACATTTTAAATGCAGGAAATGAAATCTGTCTCCCTGGCGAACCAAGCCAAGCCCACAATTACCATTCAAGCACCAGTAGCATCGTCAGCTTATCTACCAGCTTCAATTAGTTTAATAATTGATGTAACAAAACCACAGCATCTCATATTCACAATGTCTTCATGACTTGCAGGTTAAAGAGACAAAATGCAACAAAATGCCTTTTTTTGGCCTCTTTAAATCATCAGCTTATGATCCTCAGTGAAGTGCTCCTGCTGGTGTACTGCACTCCACTGTAATGTAGGTGTTTGGTTATCTCTGTTATACAGCTGTTTCCTGTATGAATGTGAACCTGTTTAAGGAATGTTGTAGCAGCTGGCAGATTTAAGGAGGACGATAAAGACTCAGTTCAGTCAAAGGATACAAATGAAAATCATGGATGATTGTGTTCCATGTTTGAAGTTACTTCTTGTGAGCTGTGGATCCTGATCCAGTCATTTTTGCAGGTACATCGTGCCAAAAGAAACAAAAAGCACCACTGCATGTTGCTCTGAGATGGTGATTCCTCAGGCTGTAATACACACAGGTTCTGAGGAGCTGTTCACCGGGTTTGTAATAACATCAATGAAATTGATAACAAAACATTTTGGTGTACTCTCCTTACTAATTAAGCCTGTGCTTTTTGTTTCCCCCCTCTGAAGATGAAAAGTATTGGTACCGTGGGTAACAGGTGTATAAAGGGCAGCCTGCCAGTCCTAGGAGGTGATAAATCAACTATAAATGTGACTCTTTTACAGTAGATGTGATGAGATTCTGCACTCTCACCTCCACTTTAGAGGCTGTTTTAAGCAGGGGCTGTAATTTGCTTTGTGACTCTTGCAAGGTTGTGCTGTCGCTGCAACCGCTTCGCCATAGAGGGGCTCTGAGTGTCGCTGGGAGAGAGTGATAGCACAGGAAGACAGAGGGAAGTGAGAAGGAAGTGAAGTGGAGAAAAAGCGAGTCTTTTCTCAAGCTCACTCACTGCTTGCACTGCATTGCACTCCCATTCAGTGAAGAATGCAGAAATATGAGTCAGATACAGAGCCAGCAACTTGTTTGAATGAATGACATCACATAGAGAGATCGTTTCCTAAAAGCGACTGAATGGTTAGGGTCCATCGTCTTGAACAAGCTCTAGGGAGATATAAAAAACAAAAACAAAATCAATCCTGCGTCATGTCTGGCAAACAAATGAGAGCTGTAATGGATTCTTGAGAGATTCACCATGTGTGAGGCTGACACCGACAAGTAGTGCAGTGCACCAAACTGGGATTAGAAGAGGGCTAAGGAGAGAAGGCTGGTAATTATTACCACACTGCCAGAGCTGCCTTCCTTCTGCTCCTAGCACACTGTTAAGCAAGCACCCCGGGACACAGCGATTCCTCGATACAAGAAAGACACGAACCGCAGGCCCAGTGAGACACAGTGTGGAAAAGGAGCCTGTCAGCCATGAATAATTAATTCATTTGTGTATGCGCCCACTTTTTTAAAACCTTTGCCACAATCTTCATCCTGATCCCGCACCACACATGCTGCTTATTGATGCAACTTTCCATCTATTCATTTATTTCCTATCTGCTGTTATTATCCCGCTCTTCTCCCTTCATCGTGGACTTCTCCGCTCTGCATTCCTCCGCTGGCCCTGCAAAGGTTGAAACAGAAAGCCTAATATGCTGAATTGCAACTTTAATTAGTGTGGTGAAAAACCCACGAGACAGTGCACGCAAACTTTTATGTCAACATTTCCAAGAAGCCATTTCCCCTTAAAGTCAAGTTTAAAAAGACATAATTCTTGTGAGGTGCAGTAATGAGGCGGCGTGATGATGTTGCAGAATGTTGTTTCTTCCTCCCCAGCGAGTTTCTGAGGAGTGCCTCCTTGAATACATTGAATCGCCACTGAATTAATGCAGTTTGTACTGTATACTGTGAAATAATATACATATAAAGTTCTTTGATTTGGTCTCCATCTCTGTTGCCCATCTTTTCAGATTATATAGAAATATTCAGAGAGGCACTGCGAGGGCCATGTACTGACAAATTTAGATTTATTACACAACATCAGTATTCCACCTTGAGACCACTGTTCATAGAGTAAATCTCAGCGCTAATGGATTTGGCCCTTTATCATAGTCAGACAGCTTTGACATTAATGGGATCTTATTGTTACTGGATGCAAGCAATAACAATCAGTAGCATTTTTATTTCTGCACGCCTTGTATTGTGCCTTTTAGAGGATGATAACTGCAAATGCAAATTTTGTATGATCTAAATGAATGAGATGATAGTGTTTTTGTTGTGTGAACATCAATTATGGCCTGCCACCATGTTATTTAAATCAAAGCTTATTTGTAAGAATCTGACACTCAATAATTTAGAGCTATTAAGATGAGCATCCTGTTCCAGTGGCATTATCCAGTTGAATTTCTACATAAATCTCAAAAGTGAAGCAATTTAATTAAGGTGGTTAAGATTTTAGAGCTTATTATATATTATATTATATATTGTAGTGGCCAGATTTTCTGTGTAAATAATAACTCTGAACTATGGTAGGGTTGCAACTAATGATAGTATAATCAATATTGAGTGATCTTTTCGTAATTAATTGAATTAGTCTGTAAGGTGTCAGAAAATATAATAAATGCCTATCACATAACCCACATTTTGTTTTGTCTGACCAGGAACAAGATATTCAATTAACAATGATTTTATAAAGAAAAAAGCAATGAAATCCTTACATTGAAGAAGCTGATATTTTTGCTTGATTAAAACATACATAAACAATTAATACACAATTAACACATTATCGAAACACATAATTATTATCCTTTTGCTAGAAGAAGCAACTTATCTTTTCAGCCCTGCGCACTGTCTTCACTACACCTGCACTCCTCTCAATAGTGACCCATATGTATTACTTTTTGATGTGTTATGTGTCCACGCCTGAAAATGATTTCTTACACTTGCAATGTTGTTATGTCATTAAAATCTTTGTTGTCACACCTAAAAAAGTTCACACCTCTGAGTAAAATCAGATTTTTTGCACATCAGATATGGACTCTAGACATGTTAGATGAGGCTTATGATATATCAAATCTTATGAGACTGTATCTCAGTCTGACCTCAGGGTTAAGTGTTGTTCACCTCGTACTCCACACATGACATGTATTTGACATCATCATATATAAGCATGATGAAAAAGCTAAAAGCAAATACTAATACCTGGATGGATGAAATGTACCTCTCTGTGGGTGGGTCCCTGATGTTATATTATGCACAACCAGAAAACAGTCTGAGATTGCATGCGGCTGGATTTGAAAATAAATCATATTAAATTTAATATGCAGCCGGACCACTTCAGTATCTGGTTTTCAGAATCAGATTGCACTGGCTTATTTAACATTACATAAAACTTTCTGGTGTGATTTAACCTCTCTTCCAGTGTAATTGTGGCCTGTGTATTATTGGAAGACTTGTTCCTTTCTGCACCTCAGACAGAGCTGAAAGCAATATGAACTTGTTATCTTGTTTTCAGTTATCCTCCAGTCTTCATGTTTGCTTCCAATTTAATAGCCATAGTTTCCCTCACCCCTTTACTGGCAACTTTCTTCATGGGAAGAGATAGCGAGTGGAAACAATTTGAGCATCTTTCTCACACTGGTCTCTGTTAAGACTTACACAATAGTGGCCATGCCCATCTCTGTTGACCTTATCTTCTCTTTTCAGCTGAAGGCAAAGTGCTATCACAGCCTCTTGGGCAATCCTGGGAGATCAGCAGGGATGAAAGAAAATGAATGTCAAGGATGTTTATTTCCTAATAGAGAGTCTGTCCTCGTGGGGATAAGGCTCCAACCAATCCCACGGAGCAGAGTGAGACAGACGGAGAGGCAGAGAGGGAGAGATGATATTTTTGATGGCTGAGCTGAGCATAGTCAAAACAGAATTATGAGTATGACCAAAACACTCAAGACTGTTGCTCAGGGGAATCAACACAGAAGAATATGTGGGCAAATGCTCACTTCAAATTTAAAGTTTTTACTAATTATTGATGCAATTTTTGCTTCACATTTACCGCCCAAAAGAACAGATTTTAGAATTATATTTGCTATTACAGTGTTTGGTTTTGATTATAAACCATTTACACTGCTAGTAAACTACTAAGTGGCTAGGAAATTCCTGCTTTGTTTAATGCAGTGGTTCTCAAATTGTGGAGTTGACATATCACCTTAAAAATGTGTTATTCATTCATGCATTCATCTGGAGTCAGATATTTATGCTATTTTTAGCTCTGTTTTGGTCTCCATCCCCTGAGGGAGATATATGTCTCTTTAGCAGCTAAATGCTCCACTATGCTTTCTTGCTAATCTCTTCCATTGTTTGTCTGCTCTGCTGGGTAGCAAACAGTGGGTTCATCTGAGCATTTATATGATTTACAACCAATACAGTGACTCAAACGCTCCACAGAACTGAGGTGAGCTGGAGAGGTGATCAATAATTCTCTGTGGGATTGTCATTACAAGTAACAAATGTTTTATAGGAAACATAATGCTAATAGGATTATTCAAACATAATGAAGAAAAGTTTATGTTGAAAACATCTCTTGCAATGTATTTAATTTGATTTGACTTGATCGACATCTTCAATATTTACCTCATGACCTTAACAAAGTGTTTCCTAAGCCTAGAACATGTGGGAGACTGGATGCAATCCTCAATTCTTGTGTCATAATCTTGTGCTTTATGACACCACCGTGACATCCTGTCCATGACCCCCATGCAGTGTAACAAAACATACTTTCTGAATTTGACAAAAATGTTGCCACTTAACATAAGGCAGCAATTTTAAAATATGGTTTGTACATAATTGTTAAGGCTCAGCACTGCTTGGGTTCACTTCAGTACATCTGTAATGGCCTACAAACAGCATAAGTGTGATGCATTATGTCTGATCTTTACTGTACATCCTTATTTAGTTGCTGAGCCAGAGGGAATGGAAGGAGGAAGAGGTGAAAGGAGGACGGACTCATCAACTAAACATTGCATTAATGATTTCCGGAAACAGGCAAAAAGTACTTTCTTTGAGGAATTTCAAGGTGTGGTTAGTAAAAATGGCGTAAAGGCTGTGTGTGCTATGTATGGTAACATTATACCATAGACACAGGTTAAATAATCATCCTTATTGCTGTGTTAAAAAGACACAGTGCACATAAGTGTTGCATTTAACCAAATCCTAAGATTTTCCCAGACACAGGTTTTATAAGAGTTTCTCATTGATTTCAACAAGCCCTACAAAAAAAACTAATTTGCTTATCTCCTCGCCCGCCCTCCTAATAAGCCCAAGATCTTTATCACTATCCATCTTCCCTCCTGTAAATGTTTGATACATCTACAGAAAATCCTTGGTGATATAGCAAGATACTCCAAACTGGCTCTGCTTGTGGACCCAGATCACAAACTGGGCCATAAAGCATCGCGAGCCATTGATCGGTGCTCCCGGAGGGTAGATAACAGTCAGAACATGAGGTGATAATGCTCGAATGTTGCTGATGGTGGTCTGTCCAAATGGGCCCATTATGCAGCCTCTGTTATGTGATACAGCCAGCATCCGGCTCTTTCCACTTCAAATGCTTCACAAATTCTCTTTATAGTCCTTTACAGTCATTCTTGACTTTTATAAAACTGGAGAGGCCGACCAAGATAATATAAGGAAGCACTTTTAGGCTTTCTCTGAACCTATCTTCCTTTGTTTTTTTTGTACGAATATTCATGTCTCCTTGGCCACTCTTTTATTTGACAGGTCCACCATGAATCTATGAAATGAATCCTCGAAAAACTGGACTCAGAAGGCTTTTCCAAAACCACAGAGAGACAGTTTATTTGCTTGGTTATTTTACTAGATTTATTGGATTTCATCAGCATCAAATTCCATTCTCTTTCACTCTCTCTCTCTCTCTTCCTCCAAATTATTTTTCCTTCTCAACAACTGTAACACTCCTGTGGACTGTTATAGCTACTTGCTGAATATAAATGCTTTCTACCATAATGGAGATTTTCTCTGACGTGTTTCTTAATGCCTTGCTCCATCTGCCACATCTACTCAGAATAGCTCCATTTAAACTGCCGCCCTGCATAACTTTCCTTTCCTCTTCGCAGTATACCTTCACTGAGCAAAGGCATTCATCACAGAGAGACATGTAGCTACAGTATATTGAGAGTGAGAGAGAAGAGATAGAGAGCCAGGAGAGGTCAGCCCCTCACACTGACTGCACAACACAGACTCAGTGCCCCAGATGAGAAAAGGAAGTTCAGAGAGATCACAGTTTTCTCTCGGCAATTTGAGATGTCTCCATACTGAGCCTTGTTCATTTAGATTGGATTACGAGTGGGTTCACGGAGCCACAGCAAACAGATTCGCCTTCTTACACATAAGACATTACTCCTCATGCTGGCTTAGCTTATTTACATGTGGACATCCATCACCCAGACTGTTGGCGCAGATGGATGTTATAGTTAGGATATAAATATTTTCCCCCTTTATTCATTTCTCTATTCATCTGGAGAAGAGTTTTCTGAGCAATCATTTGCAGAAATGCCATGCTTTACTTCCAATCAGCTTCATGTATCAGTCAGTATGGCTGCAGTGTTGTACTGAACAGCTTTACTGGAGTAATGAGTCGTGTTGTGCTACGTTCAAGGACACATCTGTGGATTTGAACCAGTAGAACACACATTTTTAATTGTTGTAACTGACGCCACATTTTTCCCTTTCACTTGTACAAACTAGATATTTTGCCACACTTTTTAGGCAGAAGGAGCTGTCCCTTTAATACTGTTCCTCTATATTGGATCATTGTGGGCAATGGTGCAAATCAATAAGCAGGACTGCTTCATGGCAAAATTGGATTTGCATCAATGTGATGGAGTGCATTGATTGGTCACTGAATTAGCCAGAAACCAGAAAACATACTTTAACATGACATACCGTCATAAAAACATACACCATGATATATCAGAGTCATGCATTTGAGATCAGACTTAAAGAGCAGTTGAAACCAGGCTGAAAAGCAGTGCTCTCATTGCCATCTCTGTTTCACCTCTGACCTAACCAAGCATCATCAATATGATTGGGTGTGATCAGACATGTGCTTTGTTGCACCTGGAATAACACCATACAGTGTCCTGGTGTACACTTCTATATCAATGAAGGTCAGTGAAATCAAGATGATTGTTGGGGTTTGAATTTCTCTTTAAATCCCTCAATGAAACAAAATGAATAATGTATATTACAGAGCCTGATTCATAGATTGGCTGGACTGATGTTAGCTAAATGCAGATGTATTAGTATCAGCATATATGTTGGCTGATATGTGACAAGAAGTTGCTGTAGAGGAATGCAGAAGATATTTTGGAGGTAATTACATAAGCAGTGTTGCTATCATATGTTGTCCACCAGAGGAGCAATGACAAGTTTATTTTATATTTAGTCCATATCTTGGTCACACAAACAAAAATTCGGAATATTTATAAAAAAAAATGTTTGTTTGCATTTTTGTTTTTCATCTTCATGTTAAGAAAAACAAAAGTGTAGTGCAGTAGTGTATAGTCTAGGTTTCAGCCACATATATTCACACACACAAACACAAACTATACACTTTCTTAACTGCATGGGAGCATGAATGTTTTATTGTTGCAGCTAAATACAGCAAACTTTCTACTTTTTCTATTTCTATCCCTGACTGTACCTTGAAAAACAAAAATAACAACTCCAGCTAAGCTGACTATGAAACATTTAATTCTCAGTAAAGAAAACCTTCAGTAACATTGGATAGGCTGGTCTCACATTTTACTCCATGTTGTTAGAAAGAGGCACGGAGAGGCTGCAGCGCAATTAAAGTGTTGATGCAGAGCTCGTAAAGTACTTTAACTCCTCTTGGGGTGCTTGGTTGCTCTGCCTATAATTGCTGGCTCCTTTTTTCTTGATTGGAAATGCTTCACTTGTTGCTGCGGTGGCCTCATTGGGCTCTCCGATCATATTAGGGGCTGTTCTTTCTTCTCCCTGATCCATGTGGTTTGCAACTTTAACCCCTCAGAAAAGCACTGGTCCATTCAGTCCAGACTTATTCTCCAGTGCTATTTCCCTAGCTAATCCTAACATCCTTCTATGACTCTTTATTAATGCAGGATCATGAAAGGCTCTGTTACATTAAGTTAAACGAAACAATCAGCTGCATTGATACTGCCTGGTGGGATCTTAGCTCTCATATATCCGAAAGGCTTTCTCA
Organism: Scomber scombrus; assembly: GCF_963691925.1. Classification (NCBI taxonomy): domain Eukaryota; kingdom Metazoa; phylum Chordata; class Actinopteri; order Scombriformes; family Scombridae; genus Scomber; species Scomber scombrus. The sequence goes on from NC_084972.1 coordinate 10,632,495, forward strand.
GCATTACTGAAGTAATTCTTTATGACTAAGAGGGGGCTATATTCTTGCCAAGTCATCATCCACTGTAATATAATGGCAAAGTGTGGGTACAACTTTAAGAGAAATCATTAGCTATAGGTGGGACACCATTACATAACACCCTGAGAGATTAATGAAAAATGTTATCTCTGTCATCCCATTCTCTCCCCGTCTCTCCTTCTTACCACAGGTCAGGAGCGGCCATGCCATTTGGCTGTTTAACAATCGGGGAAAAGAAGGATTACAACAATCCTTCGGATGTGACAGACAAATATGACCTGGGTCAAATTGTTAAATCGTAAGTAATTCAACAGCTGCTGGAAGAGCCAAACTTTTAAACCATACTTTATAACTTTTCTCGAGAGTCAAATGTAATCTGTGAGAAGGTGCCATGTGTTTGACTCTGAAATGTTTAATTTCAGGGAGGAGTTCTGTGAAATATTCAGGGCCAAGGACAAAACTACAATGAAAATGTACACATGTAAAAAGTTCCTGAAAAAGGATGGAAGGAAAGTCCGCAAGGCCGCGAAAAATGAGATCCTCATCTTAAAGATGTGAGTTGCTTCTTTTTTTCATTGTGATTTATGTTATCTGGAGTCTGAATTTCTGCGTTAAATGATGCATGATTAGTTTTGTGTCGGGTCTTTAGTTTGTTTCTGTTTTCCTTATTTCATCTTCTTTAATGCTGATTTCACAGATTACATCAATTTGCAAAAAGGAAAACAAAAGAGAACAAATCTCAGCGCTCTCTTTAAAAACAGAAAGTCAAGCAGAACTCATTTTGCTGAGTGATCACACGCAGCCTTGTTTATCTGAGACGTTTTTTCTCAGCTTCTCTCTGATTATCTAACTTTCCAGTAAAGCCCACATTAGCATAACCTGGGCCTTATCAAACTATTTGTTGCTGACAGCAGGCGAAGCACTGGAGCAAGATGAAGATGGGGGTGTGATTTCTTTCTAAGAGTCCTTTGGATATTCTTGTGCAAATTACACTTTAGACACCTCAATAACGGGGATGATGATGCTCCCATTTTTCATGGTCTCATGATGAGAGGGGGCTTAATGAATAATGAAACAGTTTATAGTGACATTGTCAAAAGCTGTGAATATTGCTGGCAAAACATCAAATGCAATCTCAAAATATAAAATGCTTCAATATAAGCATTAAGTAGAGAGGCTCTCACTCAAGTATGAATCAGTTCTTTTATATTGTTAATACCTGACTTAAGAATCCTGCGTTTGTCACTTGTACAGGTTTTGACACTACTGCTAATACCACTGATTTAAAGTCCCCCTCCAAACAAAAATATATTTTTTCTTTCTTGTTATATCACTGAAACGTCACAGTGAAGTTTCTCTGCACTCACCTTAAATCTGACTTCAAGACGTCTACGCACAAGGATGATTTTATGACATTATACTTAGCTTTGAAGTCAATCACGATCCAGTATGTTTTCAGTATGCACCTTACATAACCTGGAACATCCACTGCACATATACACATTTTTTTATACATTCCATCCCCGTTGCAGAGAATAATCATTAATCAGTTACCGAGAGACACAATTTGCTATACCTTGTAAAATATATACACTTTTTGATGCTTTATTTTAAGTTTGAGTTGTAAATGTCAAATTTATGCACATGTTCTCAGAGATCCCCACATTACAACAGAAATAGTCCAAAGGACAGGCTTATCATTTTTTTAAAAACTCCACAATTCTACAACACCTGTGTTGTCACTGGTAACAAACACTGACAATGATGCACTAAGGTCCCAAAGATCACTTGTCCACTCACTAATTAACTGATTGAATGAATAAAAACACCATTTCAGACTCAG